>NC_051179.1:84781900-84974947 GCF_013339695.2 Rhipicephalus sanguineus | reverse complement strand
TCGTTCTGAAAGTACGCTTTCATAGAAAATTGCTTGACTGAAAGAAGAAACTCAATCCCAATGTACCACAGAACATAAAAAACTGCACATTGATGTGACTTTTAACCAAAGTGTTTTGTACGCTGACGCTGCCTTGGTATGACAGAATCCAAACCTTCAGATGCAACAAGTCTCCCAGATGACAGTACGTACCTCTCACTGAAGGTCATTGAAGAACACACCCTTCAACTTGGTTGTACTATCGCGTGCGAGCACGTACTTTTAGTTTTAGATCTTCCAACGCCAGTTCTGTCCACATTTTTCAACGGATGGCAATCCGATTATTGAGTTCTACCGTTTCTTTTTTTTACACCAAGAACGCCTTACCTACCAATTACGTGAACGTGCAAAAGATAACACCAAAGAACGATTTTCACGTCGGCTTATGCACCACAAAAGAACCGCGTATTTTTTCTCAAATATGTTAATCTTGCTTTCGTTTTAATAGCTTTGCAGTTAGCCTCCAATCATGTTCCGATACCTGTTTTGATACAAGGTGTTATGCCTTTTAAGCATAACGGCATCGTTTTTTCATAAACCTATCGTATGTTACCTGTGAAAGCTCAACACTCGCTTCTGTAGTTACGGGTATTTTTTTAACAGCCAAGCTGTTACTATCTACTAGCTGATTGGTATTTGTGCGGCCGACCAGAAAACTATTATCATCATAAACTGGTATGTGCCACAGAAATTGGGAGATAGAGAAAGAAGCAGAGAGAGAAAGAGATAGAAAAAATAGTAAGATCAAGAGAAGAAATAAAGAGAAATACAGAGAGAGAAGAAAACAGCGAGAAAGAAAGAGGAGAAAGAGAAATAAAGATAAAAAGGTCGAGAAAGAGAGAGAAATGGAAATAGAAAAATAGAAAGACCAAGCGGGAAATAAAGAAAGAAAAAGGAGAGAGAAAGAAAGAAACAGAAAGCAAGAAATAGAAAAAAGCAGATACAAAATATAGAAACAAGAAATAAAGAGAAAGAAAGAAAAAATTATTGCGGTATAGAGAAGGCCACCCGGCTGCGCTCTTCCTTAGGGCTTGGCACAACTAGTGCGAAGCTGCCATACTAGGGAACGGGAAAGGCAACGGCGGCTGCGAGAAGAGCCCGAAGCGATGGAAGCCCTACGCCAACGACGACGTGCACGTAGATTTATGAGAGGTCCGAACGCTCAGCTCTAAAGTTTGGACACTCGTGTCATGGCTAACCCAGCTAAAGCCCAGCAACAGCCTAGGAGCAAGCAGATTAGACTTCAGAATCGTCCAGTTTCGCTCTTTCAAACCTTGACCAACTTAATGCAAGCTTCGCCGTTTTTTATAATGGAAGCGTTGCAATGCGTTCCTATTATTTATTTTTCTAATGAAAATATGTTGTATTGTTGCTGGTAATGATGTTTCTCCCTCCTTTTATTTTGTTGGTTTTTATTTACCCTAATTAGAAGGCTGTTGTCTGATAACTGTGTAATTATGTTTTTGATATTTATTATGTGCAGCAGCACAGTTTGCTGTAAACGCGCCAAAGTACTTTTGCGGGGGTGCAGCTAGTGAAGCTTCTCAGCTATTTCTAGAACGCGACAATATTTCTTGAACGGCCCCCTAAATCACAGCGGGCATCTGTCCTACAGCGGCATACGTTACTCTGGCACCCATAGTAACGCCAGAGGCGCAAGGAAAATCAGATGCTCATAAACGGCTAAGTACACTTAGTCCCGAACAGAAGGGGAACGTTATAAGAACATTTGCATCATAGGGAAGTAGAAGGCGTGCTCAGATATTGACGCAGAGGTATAGAGGAAAACCGATATGCTATCCCGGCCGTCCACGAAAATTCTGTGCTATATTATAGCCGAGAGTTCTCGAAGTAGGATTCTCCCCATTTTCGCCCCCATAACGAGTCTAGACCGTATTTCATATAGGTCGGCCAAAGGCACTGTAATAGTGGTAGACTCTTACTGGTCACTGTAATAGTGGTCTAGACTCTTACTTTCCGTAATCACTATATCATTCTCTATATATCTTGAGATGCCACGATGGCCTAGTGGCCATGGTATTGTTGACGCGCACCGTGGCCACTAGGTCATCGGCCGCTGTTGACGCGAAAGACGTGGGTTCGATCCCGACCGCGGGGGTGCATTTTCATGAAGGCGATATTCTAGAGGCCACTGCACCGCGTGATGTCAGTACACGGCAAACTCCAGGTGGCCGAAATTATCTGAAGCACTCGACAATGGGACCTATCATAGCCTGCGTTCAAAAGCTCTTTCGGAAGGCGCCATGAACACTTTCTAGTAACTTGTGCCCGTTGTAGCAGACTTAGCTAAATCTTTATCGCATTGTGCATTGTTGGCAAGTTCTTGCAATGTATTTCATAAAGTTTACCAGTAAAGCATAGGCTGGGAGACGATCTTGCACATCAAAGAAAACGAGCGATATCCTCTAGACTTCCCCACTTGTCCTGAAACCAATGCTTAATGGCGTCCAGTAGGAGTCCATACGTTCCTGCAATTCCTTTCTTTGTGTTTTCTGAGCCAGGGGGGGGGGGGATTGAACCTCCCCCCCCCCCCTCCGAAATTTTTCTATTTTGCATGTGCATATATGCACGCACACATACAAACGCACGCACGAACATACAAAAAGGACGGTTGAACCCCCCGAAAAAAATTTCTGGCTACGCTTCTGGCAGCCATGCCTCTTGAATGAATTGCAGTGTTGTCTAAGTGTTCGAATCGGCAAAGACTATATATCTCAGGACCCTAGCTGAAAAGATAAAACGCGCTGTGCGTATTCGGATAACAGAACCGAAAGCAGGGTCAGCTGGTGTTAGACAGGGGTGTAGCCTATTTGGAATGCAGCATATTTGGAAAGTGAATTAGCGCTGTCACGTGTTACATGGTCGTCACTCACCTTTGTGAGAAAACTGGCGTTGATCCTGTAAGATATGATGACATCCGCCGCACAGTCCATCAGAATATCGGAGATCGGCTTCAGAACATTCAGCATCTGCGACGTTGCTGTACGAGAGCATGCCTGTCATCGTACGTTCACCGCGGAAAGTGAAATAGTATTTACATCTTACGTATCTTGCGTAGCATTATCCAAAATACGAAGTCCTGAAGCCACTCAACAAATTGAAAACTGGTATATGACAGGCTTGAAGGATTAAGCGAATTGAGTAGGCTAATTACATGATTGATGATGATACCGCTGAACATTAGTGTAGGGTTATCCTACAGCTGTTTTATTTACGTCCAAGAGTGACGGTGATAGGGGCGTGAAGGGGACGCGCTTTTCCCGTTCACGTCAGTGATAGTAGCGTAAAGGGGACGCCACTATAGTGGGGAAAAGGGACGCCATATTCGATTTGTTGGCCGGTCACGTTTAGTCAGCTGATACGAAGGTAACAATTATTGCACCGTAGCATCCATTAACAAGGAGGAGGAAGTGCAGAAGAAAGAATTACGCGAAGAAAACCAATATCCCATTGGAAAGCACTTAGTTCTTGTGTGGCGTTCCAAGCGCACTACGATGTGCCGTTCAGCAAATAAGCGAATTACTAGGATGTTATATATTGGAGAATGGTTCTACAAGGCAAGGTCTCACAGGCTTAAATTTTCAGGATGAGATAAGGCGCGATATATACGGAAGCACGGTCTATACACTCCGTTCGGGACCTATAGAGGGCGCCTTGAAAGACTCACGCAGCGCCACTTGCGGTGCGGCGAGCGTGCAACGTTGAGAGCCGTAGCAGACAACAGTGCCTCATTGCTTTGACAGCTATGGCGGCGCAAGCGCCCGTCGCTGGCGCGTTAGTGCTTCGAGCTGGATTTAAAGATATCATAGTGGGATCGTTCTTCCGCGATGCCACCATTAAAAAAGGGCAAAACCTGCACGAGAGCGGCCACGTTTTTTGACGTGAGTGAACGCTTTGCTACGGCGTCGTCAGACTGACGGCTAAATGCGTGCGTCCTACAAGAGGCTTACTCCATAGCAATCGAGGCAAGCTGTCGTTCTTTCATGCTTAGAATATTATTGGTGCATGCCCACTACCAGTGTACTTTCAAAATGTGTACTCGCCAGTGTACTAGCCGTGGAAACTTCGGCGAGTGGCCGGGCGGCGTGGTTATTTGTTGGCGGCTTCGTGTCATGTCGATTCGCAGCCACCAAGTATCTTGCTTGAAATTGTCGCGCGTAGCAACGACCTTATTGCAGCATCATCATCGCTCATCATGATCGTTTCTACCTCGCCGCTCGCGCGGCTCATGCCAAGAGCTTGAGGTGCGGGCGAGAAATAAACGTGTTACGATCGGCCCCGCTTCGTCTTTCGCTTCAAGTGATGTGGCTATGATGTGGCGCCGACGACGGCACGGTCACGATCGGCCACCATCAGTCTACCTCATTCACTACAACCTCTTTCGTTGTTTATTCTTCTTTCTGAAACAAACATTGCGCTTCCGTCGCAACAGCGTTCGCAGAAAACTGCAACGACGACCAGATCTAAGACGAAAATAAATAGCCTCGATTTTAGTTCCGTGTGCACATTTGTCTACATTCTGCACACTTTGTTTCTTTCGTGAACGCCGAATGATTACAGGGCCAGCTGTTTACTACAAGTATCAACCACTGAAAGTGCTTGCGCACTTGGCTCTCTCGTCTGCGCAAGCTCACCACGCTTCTATAATTTGCACAAACTCTGGTGTAACCCAAGCTACGCCCTAGCGCAGAGGTGCGCAAACATTTTCCTGGGCTAGTTGGTACATTGTCAAAATTGATAAAAACCAGCGGTAAACATAGGACACAGTGAGTGTACCGTCGTTTTCTCGCACTGTGTCCTGTGTTTACCACTTTTTTTGTTTTTTTTTATCCATTTTAACATTTTCGGGACCACGACCTACCTCGAAGCTTCCGAGTGCCATAGGGCTACCTCAACCGTAGTCTTTCTGCTTTAATACTAGGATCTATCCGAAGAGCCGCGACCACCTGACATTTTTGTCCCTCGAAATCTCGGGGGAAGAGGATCGACTCCCAGTTAGCGCATCTTTAATTGAACAGCTGCGCTTCCGAATCATGACTGCAGGAACAGCGCGAACGTAAAGCACGGGACGTAGAAGACACACATACGACGACACGAGCGCTGACTATCAACTTATCTTCTGCAAGCACGGACGGCTTACGATACTCGTCAGGAAATATCGTTGGCACGTACGACGGGGACGACACATCCTTGGACGGCACACCCCCAACGAAATGTGCACTGCATGTCTTCGAGTGCCGAGAGGGCTCCCAGTTTGTTCCGTCGTGGCTGAAATGTACTGATCCTAGCGGCTCAAGAAAAACAAAACCGCAGAACGCGAGACGGCAGAGGGAGCGGGAACCAAGCTAAATTTTTTCGTCGCACAGCCGTGATCCACTTCTGCCGCTGCCCAATAAAGCACGGACGAGTTGAGAAACGGTGTAACGTCGTTCCCGCAGGGCACGACGTGTACCTGTTGGTACAACCGACGACACAGCAGTTCATGACTGCGTCACAGAACACCTACAACTGCGTGCTAGCGGGCGCGGGAAAGCGTTCGCTTCTGCTCGGGCTCTCAACGACTGCCTTCTCTGACGGCCGCGCGGTGGCGCGCCAGTCGCAGTGAACGGAGTGTATACACGGCAATAATTTAAGGCTGCAATTGAATTTTGTTAATTCGCAACTGCAGCAAAAGAATCGGCCCATGAATGCGTTTTTACGCGATAACGCTATAGGAATTTCGGAACATGAGCGTCTGCGGAGCATGACACGACGAAACAAAGGAAGAAACATCGTGGACAAACGCTGAAAGCATCACAGCTCTACGTTTTTCACAGCGGAGATACCCCTGTCTGGACTAAAGCCGTGGGCCTATCTCAAAGGCAGTGCTGCCCGCAAGGTACAGGCGGATACTACACTGCAGTGTACCCGCTTGCTGACACGATAATTATTATCGTACGTTGTTGAATACTTGACAGGTACTGCCTTTACGAGCGAGCCTTCTTTTTTTTAATTATTGTAATGCAGTAAAAGCACTATCGAATAGTTGCTCTCACTAAAAACATGTCACTGAAAGTTCAACTGATGGCCAGTAATAAGAACACTAACTTTGTCGTTATTTATCCCTCAACAATTATCTGGAAAATGTTTTACTGGGACCTTCGTCGGATTCACAGAGCGCTCACGAAAGTCTTGCACAAGAGCGGATTGGATGAGACATTGAAGGGTCTGTGGCTGCGCGTTTCTGCCTCTTGATCTTATTAAACAACATATTTTCTCTCTTTTTCTCTTTACATCCATTAATATAATCCAGCTGACTATAAGAAACTCGGGACCCATGGAATCATGCGCATTCTTAGGTGATCCCTATCGGAAAAAACAGCGTTTCCAGTGCCTCCCAGTGCCTTTCAGCGCACTGGGTGGCACTGGAAACGCTGTACAGTGTGCCCCAGTGTACTACAGCGCGCTGGGAGGCACTGGGACAAACTGTACAGCGTGGCCAGTGCCACCCAGTGCGCTGAAAGACGCTGGGAACACTGTACAGTGTGGCCCAGTGTGTTACAGCGCACTGGGAGGCACTGGCCACGCTGTACAGTGTCTGCTCGCGCACTGGGAACACTGGCAGCACATTGGAAAAAACTGGGCGCACTGGGTGGAATTCATATAAGATTTGGTATTGGGTCGCGAGAAGTCAAAAGAAAAACTTACGGAATATCTTGAAAATATTCTATTGTGTGTTCTGTACATATCTAGCTTCAGTTTTAGTTAAGCGACGGAGGTTTGTATACGCTAAAGCAATCATCTGTCGAGCGCTCGCGTGCGCGCTTTCTCTGAAGTGTGTGATCAAGTGTTGCAAATGTAGTTCATATAACTGCATCGAAACAACTTATCATTCTCAACACAATATGACATTAGTATTAGTCTGATAATAACATCAACCTACGCTAACAGCCAGTCCTTCCATACGGGCTCGTACCGCTGAAAGCCGCACGTCACCGGCAACAGTGAGCCAATGTAACGCTCAATCTCGGCGTTTTTAGCTTCTGATTCATGTAGTCGAAGGTGCTAATATGGCCTCGCTTGAGTCGAGTATGATCGAAACTATATTCGAAAGGTTA
The DNA here is from genome assembly GCF_013339695.2 of Rhipicephalus sanguineus. NCBI lineage: Eukaryota > Metazoa > Arthropoda > Arachnida > Ixodida > Ixodidae > Rhipicephalus > Rhipicephalus sanguineus. The sequence continues at coordinate 84,967,790 of NC_051179.1, read as the reverse complement.
TTAGATTCTTGGTAATTGAATATCCACGTTCTTCACAGCGACCGTGGCGCACGGAGTACAGCTCTAAGCCTGACGGTCGGTTCGGCTAGGATGCTGTACTGTGGCTGTATGGTACGCGGAACGTAAACAAAAAGAACAGAAAATGTGTTCAAACGGGTGACGAAAACTAAAGCCTTCAGTGTGCAGGTCAGATACACATTGTTGTTTACGTAGGTATGACTGACTGCTTAGCAAGCCAGTGCGATTGCCGCAACACATCTGCGGTTACGCTAATATTTTTTGCGGCAAAACGGGCTAGAAAGACGTTCCGATCCTAGGCAGCACACAAAAAACAAATTAACTACCTTCCCTTAGGTTCTCGCGAGCACGAATAAACTGAAATCTGCGTTTGTAAACGAGAAAAATGAAAATACTGGCTACCGGAGGTAGTTATAACATGAAGAAAAAAGTGCGAGTATCTAGTCTTTCAGGTCAGCTGAAGCATGGGGTGGTCGAGAATTATCGATTTTCTCTCGGTCCGCAATATGTAACGTTTTTCTGGCTGCTAAAATTATGTACCTTTTGCAAGCACTTAGCTGTACGCGTAAAAACATTCAAAAAATCCACAGGATATTTGCCACATTCATCTGGAGATCTACATGGGAGTGCACAGCAAGAACTAATTTGTTTCGTCGAGTTAAGCAAGGAGGACTTTCTCTGTGTCATCTGTTTCTCAACCAAGTAGTATCACGTTTCATGCTGATAAGAGGTCAAAGAGATTCCTTTTTATGTTGTTTATTTCAAAGAATGTTATTACATCATATGCCTGACTTCTTTGTATCGTCAGAGAGGGGGGAACGATACTCCTTGTCGCCATTCTTCCGCGAAGTTGTGTTGTCCTATCGATTCCTAAGAGCAAGGTTTCCTATGGATTACTTATCTAACGTGAAAAGAAAGCGCCTTATGAAGGACCTAATTCAAAATGTATTCCCTGTCCCCGTTTATCGGTTAATGTTTAAAGAAGCACACGGCCAAGACGTTCTAAAACGAGTTAAAAACATGTGGATACCGCCTAACGTAAAGACCTTCTTCTTCAAGCTTCATACAGGAACCTTGCCAGTGAAAACGTGGCTGGAGGATAGAGGGATTTATGTACCATGGGGAAGCATGTGTTTCCTGTGTAATCGGCCTGAAACTATTGAACATGTATTCATTGACTGTAATAATGCCATATTCTTTTGGGACATATTGCAAAGGACCTTAAAGATAGAACTACCCCTTAATCCGCACGGAATTCGCTTTTTGCCCTTTGAATACTCTGTTCCGCAGTTGGATGTTATCTTTTTACTGGGTCTCCATTCGGTTTGGCGCAGCATGTTAGCGTATAGACACTGTGATGTTAAAGTTCCATCTGTTCATGAGTGTTTCGTGGAAATTGTTGTCAAAGTTCGTGAGGTGTATAAGACGACTGACTGTGATGAAGATGTGATAGCTCTGTTTGATGCATTAACGCACATGAAACGGATATGATGTGTGCTTGTTAGACGATCTTGACCTGTAGTCAAGAAGGCAATAAAGAAAAAAAAAAATTCAGGTGTGGTGCAGCGGTAACGTGTCAGACTCAGGATGTATGCTGCATCGAGGTGGTGGGTTCGACTCCCGCTCGGTGTCTTTTTTTTTTTTCGAGGTTTTTCATTTTTTTTTTGTCGCAGTGCTCGCGTATTAGCCCTAATTACGATCCGGGTATGACCACAGCTTTTAGAAACAATTTAAAAGCCCGATTTTGGCCCGTAACGGGTGGCCCAGTGTGCAGTGCGCCAGCGTCCAGCGTGCCTTGTGCAGCGTCCCAGCGTCCCAGTATCCAGCGCCACACTGGTCCAATAATCAGGTATGGCACTGGGACAGTGCCACTGGGTTTTCCGATAGGGATGTTCTCCAACTCAAGAGAGGCACCGCGATTTCCTGGATATCAATCGCCTAGGCTATACTGTTTATGAACTCCACCACAATGCTGCACTGCAGCAGTTACATGCTCACTGCGGTATTGAAGGCAATGTTCATGCTTACTCAGAGAAGTGTTATACCTTGCTGAAGAAACAATGCGGTGACTTTGGTGTCTGCATTTGCTTGGAATTTGCAGCTATCTCAACGGTGGTCCCGCTAAAGCGGACCATGAGATGGTGTAATTGACCATCTCCCGCTAAAGGGGATCATGAGGCGATGCGAAGCCGGAGCACTTGCACGATCGCGTTCCGTTGGCGTTTGTTGGGCATGCTACCGACCAACCTCCTTGCTACCGACCTCGCGTCGTGGAACGCGAAGAGGGACGCTACGCGCGTCGTATCTTCCATCTAGCCTGGCCGTTAATTCTCACAGGGCGAGCGGGGAACGCGGTCGACAGGCGGGCGAGAGGGGGGCAGCGTAGGAGAGGAGAGAGAAGAGGAGGGGACGCGCATGCGCTCGAGCTCATCGCGGCGTTGCGCAGGAGAGAATTTCGGCATGTCTAGCCCGCGTTTCAGAGGAAGAGTGGAAAGGGAGAGGGGAGAGGGGAAGTGGAGAAGGGGAGGGGAGAGGGTATGTGGAGAGGGGGAGTGGAGAGGAGGTGTGTGGAGAGGGTATGCGCATGCGCAGTAAGGGCGGTCACGCCGCACACCACCACCACCGGATTGAGCTCCGCCTTAAGATACTTCGCATCTAAAACATGTCACTGAAAGTTCAACTGATGGCCAGTAATAAGAACACTAACTTCGTCGTTATTTATCCCTCAACTATTATCTGGAAAATGTTTTACTGGGACCTTCGTCGGATTCACAGAGCACTCACGAAAGTCTTGCACAAGAGCGGATTGGATGATACATTGAAGGGTCTGTGGCTGCGCGTTTCTGCCTCTTGATCTTAATAAACAACATATTTTCTCTCTTTTTCTCTTTACATCCATTAATATAATCCAGCTGACTATAAGAAACTCGGGACCCATGGAATCATGCGCATCTGCAAGAACCACTGACCTTGCGGTACACAGGAGTCACAAGCAACAAAATTTGTCATGTGGTGGCTTTGAGCAGGTATACCGGAAGGGAAACAGTACACAGCCAGAAAAAACTTCGCAGCACACCAGTCTATGTGGGGTCTGTCCAGAAAGTACGCCTAATAGTCTCCGTTACGACGTATATTACATAAGGGAAGGCAAAAAAAATGGGGGACGCTTAAGAACGCGATAGCGATATCCGGCCCCATCCTCATCGCGCTCTGTTTCGCTTGTCATTATGTTCAGTCGCCCGGTCTCAGACACACGCATACGCACACACACACACACTCGACATACCTATAGTAAAGGTAAAGGTTTCCGCCCTCTTCAACGGCACTTTTATGACAACAGTGTACCCACTACGTGTGTGTAAGAGAATGCGCGCACTAATGTGTATGCCCTTTGTAATTGGTGGCATGCTTTAAACCAGCAGCAATTACGCGCGTGATACTTTTTCGAAGTTGCGATGCACCCTCTACGTGTTCGTAAGGGAATACGCGCAGTAATGTGTGAAATTAGTGGCCGGCTTTAAACCACCAACTCGTTATGCCGTTCACATGGTGTGACGCCCGATGGCAATATAGGCTTGTACCCCATTTTACTGCGATATTACATCTCGTACTGTGACACCTTTACACAGGACATGTATATTTGTGAAGCATTAAAGGTAATTTCATTGCAGTTACAAGCAACGGAATGGCTCTATGGTAGAACACCTGCTTGCCACGCAGACGGCCTAGATTTGATTCTCACTCGAACCTAAGATTTTTTTGTTATTTATTTTATACAAGATGATAATTTTTCGCTCACAACCAACAACGCCTATACCGGAATTTCTGCGAAACGAGCTCTTTAACGCTACCGCGTTAAAATAGACGCTTCGGAGGCACTACGAGGGCTGCGGGACAAACTCGTGTATGTGGTAAGATCTTACGGACCTCTGGGAATCCCTTGAAACATAGTGACCAGCAACTGAAAAAGTGTGTTGGTGTCTCCCAGTAATGAATTCACCAGCCGCCGATCCCGCAGTACTACTTCTATGGACAAAGCACCCTCGTATATTGTGACAAATAAGGCTGAAGACACATTAAAGCACATTGAAAAGGCGAACAAAAGCGAAGAATTTTATCCAAATCCGTGGATGGCACTACAAATGAACCTATATCTACTATTTCCATCTAAAAATATGGTTCTCTCTATTTAGAAGAAGTTACGGCGCCTTCAGCCCCATCAACCATCTAGATTGTCTTGCCGGGAAAGAACACTAATGAAGAAAATATCAGTTAGTTATCTGAGTCCCATTTAGTGAGGACAATGTTGCATTTAATAGCCTTTAATAAGGGTTTCATGAAACCACGTGGAAATTTCAACTAGGCGGCTTTGGTTCCTAGAGAATTAAAGTACATTGAAGAATTGGAATAATGTAGCACATTGCTTATGTATTCACAGAACATGCACGCGCTCTACCTTGGTTGCGCAAAGCGGCTGTGATATCAGAAGAGAAGTTATCGGCACGATACCCCTTTACAGAAAGGGAATGGAAGATGTAAAAGAAAAAAAAATTCCCAAAAATTTTACCTGGGGACCTCACGCATGCACTCAGAGTGTTCGCAACTGGAAAACACAACGTAGCAAAGATGGTGGGCAAGCACAACATGAACTTCATGGTGCTTTAATGACACTCCCACATATCAGAGATATGGGTCGCCTCCTGTCTAGAAAGCCAGGGTGCCCGAGTGCTGACTGCCATTGCTGTTGACGCAGCTGCCTCCCGGGGCTCAAATGACAATCTCCGCCGACCGCTCTCGCCCGCAATCTTTCACAGTGACAGGGATAGAGGCATTCCTCTCGTTGCAGTAATATTGATTTTATTTTTTTTTATGAAGGGCAGTGCCAAGCTTTCTGAAAGTATATGTTAATGTATCGCGGATGTCCTATCGTATGTCGGGGTATCCACATCGCTGGTTCTGTAGAGAACCTATCTCTAAATTTGGCTTACGTATAAGACGCTTATTTGTCCTAAGCCAGAACACGCTGCTTGAATCTGCGACCCTGTAAACAAGATAACCAATCTCAAGCCGTGACGCTTATCCAGAATACCAGTGCTGGGCTTCACAGTATAGGCTACAATCGCACTGAGCAATTCTCCCTCCTAAATTTTGCCTTCCTCCGTGTGGTTGGGCATCAACTTCAAACGCAGTCGACTTCGCACGCTCGAAGGGGAGCCCCTTTCCAGTTTCTTCCGATGTGCATTCCTTCTGGGGACTTCAGACACGAAAGTAACAGGCACGTGAGTTTCAGGAATGAGCGAACATTACTCGCGCGATGTCCCGGAGTGGCTTAGTGGAACTTTCTCGATTCCTCAACGCTTCTTATGGCATGCTTCCACGTCACGCGTCTGGAATGGTACTTAGAGTACTACGAAATCTATCAAGATGCTATGGACGGGTTCAGATGCGGAGCTTGTCAATACACAGTGGTTGACTTGGTCACATACGTCTAACACCAGAAGGCCTGCAAACGATTATCTGCTGCTCTGTTTCTAGACATTAAAGGGGCTTATGACAATGTCACCCACGAAGCCATCCTTGTTAGAAGCAGCAGGGCTTGGTGGCAAGATCAATATATGGGTGCACACCTACTTGCATAAGAGATCATTTCACGTGCCGACAGAGAATGGCCCGACACCCGATTGTTACGGTAGCCAAGGAGTCCCTCAAGGCGTAAGGCTAAGCCCGACCTTGTTCAACCTGACGCTCATTAGGCTACTCGACCACCAGCTAAGCAGCGTACGACTTTCCATTTATGCTGACGACATCTGTATACGGACGTCAGCTGTGACTCGGCTTCAACTTCGCGCTCGACTTCAGAAGGCAACCAAAATGACCTCGCGCTATCTGCGTAATCGAGGACTCGAGAGTGCAAGTGAAAAGTGTGCAGTCGTGGCATTCACCAGAAAGCCAATGTCTGCTTACGGCATATCAATTAATGGGCAATGAGTGTCATCCAGCGGGGAGGCACAGGTTCTTGGGAGTCATAACCGACAGACACCTGCCTTGGACCCCTCACGTAAACCATGTGAAAAAGCGGCTGACTGCAATTTGTCACTTGTTCAGGTTCCTCGCAGGAAAAACTTGGGGAGTGTACATACAGTCTATGTTACAGCTGTACCGGCTATTGTTTATTGGGTTCCTGCGATACAGCCTACCGGCAATATCCAATACCTGCAAAACTAACCTTCGTACGATTTAAAGCATTCAAGCTCAGGCCCCTAGGATATGCCTTGGTTTACCGCGCTGCACTTCAACAGTTGAAGCGATTGCCATTGCGCAGGACTACTCGATCACTACGCACATCACCGTTGAGGCGATGCGCACTTACCTAAGGCAATATGCCAGGAACCCACCTGTCAAGCCTAGCTGCTTAGAGGCCCCGTACGGCATTTAGTGCAACTGTCTATGCACATCGTGCACCGTTTGCCTCAGGGTATGCGCCTCTCCAGAAGCCGGTGTTTCCTCCGTGGTGCTTGTACCTTCCACAAGGACGCCTAACGATTCCTGGACTGCAGAAGAAAACAGCTCTACCCGCCCCAGCTCTAAATCAATTGCGCCTATTTTTCTTTCACGAAACCTGCAGTAACCACGTGCACATCTACACCAATGTATCGACTACGGTGTCCAGTTCCGGCGGTGCGGTGGTGATACCAGCACGAGAAATGACCCCATGACTAAACATATCCCATGTAACTACATCTACGGCCGCATTACTTACGGCCCTTCGTTGTGCCCTAGAGTACATCGATTCGGAGAGACCGAGCAAATAGGCTGTTTTCCCCGACTAGAAACCGGCGTTATAGTGCCGGCAGTCAGCTCTCGGACGCGGATGCCACGAACAGCTTACGTACGAAATTCTCAAGATTCATCACCGCGTCAAAGAAAAAGGCCACGAGGTTGACTTTCAGTGGCTACCTGGTCATTGCGAGATCAGTGACAATGTTTCCGCAGACAATCCGGCTCGCACATCCCATCAAGAAGAGACCATTTCTGATTCCTTTTTCTAGGACAGATGCTGCAAGGCAGCTTCGTCACCTGGCACGTAGTCTATGTTTGGCGGAGTGTAATATGCCAACTATAAGACGGACGAGACTCCACCAAATAAACCCTACACTAGAACCCCGACTTTCATCCCGACTTCGTCGACGTGAAGCTTCGCTTGTTTGTCGGCTTTGGTTGGGGTTACCTTACGAAGGCATACACAACATTAAAAGGACACTAATGGGAAACAATGAGTGGGTTTAGATCGATAAATTGTGCTCTGAGAACACTGATGTCGATAATTTCGCCATCATAGGCTAATTATTAGAGGAGAAAATCAAGTTCAATTTTATTTTTATATTTCGCGCCGAAATGTTCGCTCGTGACGTCACAGATTTCAAAGTGTAGTTGTCGTATTTTGGCGCCATTGGCTCAAGAAAATTAGGCCATACTTGGTATGTTAAGTCTATGGCCCCCTGAAATGACAAAGTACTTCATTTTTACCTGTTAGGAACTACGTAGACCCTGGTAGGCGCCGTAAAAACATGTGACGTCATGGTGAATGGTGCGGAAACTTCAAGGAGGCATCACCACCCAAATTTTGTCTTTGCGCGTTTTCTTCTTACTAAGCGTCTTGCAGCAAGCGTGGTGTTTTTGGTACCGTGAAATTGTACTTTACTAATATGAGACAAATCGTTTAGCTGTTTAGTGTCCCTTTAATTGGAGTGAGCGACAGTGCGGCATGCGAGGTCTGCAGCACTGCGGAAGGCATCGATCATCTGCTGTGCCGCTGCCCTCGGTTTACCTCTGAAAGACGAACGCTTTCTGATGCGATGCGACGATTGGACGAATGCGGTCAGGGGTAAAATGGAACATTCTCAAGCACCTCCTAGGAGATAAGCAAACTAAATCTAATCAGAGACACACTGATGATCGGCTCATTCACAAGGAGAGGTCTGCTGGGCTCTCCGATGATCAAATCTTACAACAGCTAGCGAATAGGTACCTCCCCCTGGGGGCTACCGCGGATGCAGACTACCCGGATTTCTCCGGTCTGGAGGATGCAGAGCTGGACTCCCCCTTCGACACGGCGGAGATTAGGGTGGTCCTTTTCAATCTCAATGGACAGTCGGCTCCCGGGCCGGATGGTATCATTAACAGGCTACTTAAAAATCTGGACGATAGATCCATTGAGCTACTAACTGACGAGGTCAACCGGGTTTCCGAGTCGGGGCAGGTGCCGGAGGAGTGGCGAACGGCCTCTGTCGTCCTCATTCCCAAGCCTAGTAAACCTCTCGGACTCGGCACGCTCCGACCGATCTCGCTCACGTCTTGCGTGGGTAAGGTCGCGGAGCATGCAATCCTTAACCGAATCTCCCATCACATTGAACACAACGAGCTCTTTCCTATCAATCTCATTGGCTTTCGTCCCGCGCTCTCTACCCAAGACGTTATAAAAATGATTAAACATCAGATGCTTGACATAGACACCAGAGATGTTCGAGGGGTTCTTGCACTCAATCTGGAGAAAGATTTCGATAATAACATGTTCACATACTGGACTTGATCTCCGAGTTGGGATGGGGGGCCCACTTTTACGGGTTCGTCCGCTCTTTTCTCAGGGATCGCGTTGCCACCATTCGGCTCGGGGACCTCTGCTCCAAGGAGTTTCACCTTGGACCTAGGGGAACCCATCAGGGATCGGTCATTTCGCCACTAATTTTTAACATCGCGATGAGGAAACTCTCGCTCGAACTCGCTCGTATCGACCGCATCGGACATGCGCTGTATGCGGACGACATTACTATATGGTGCACTGGGGGTAGGGACGGAGACGTTGAGGAGTCCCTCCATCAGGCCATCAGGTGCACGGAAGAGTTTTTGGATAGCACGGGGCTGCACTTGCCGACTGCCAAGTCGGAGCTCCTCCTGTACACACAGCAGGAGAAACGCAAGCTCACCACCATCCCATTTCCGCCGGAAGAGATCAGGATCAAAATTCACACACGGTCAGGGCAGGCATCCCACGAGTCGATAAAATTCAGATATTAGGCATATTCCTGGAGGAGCACGGAATTAACTCTCATACTCTGACCCGTCTTGCGGCGAAGGCGGCGAACATGGTCAAGCTTATACTTCGGGTGTCTAACAGGCGTGGAAGGCTTTGTGAGGCCAACCTCATAAGACTTTTCCATGCCTTTCTTATGAGTCACAATAATTACATTGCCGCAGCGTATAGGTGGGAAAGGAAAGAACAAGGGAAACTGGATGCGATGATTCGAAAGTGCATTAAGTAGGTCTTGGGTCTTGCAAACAACACCAATGAGGAAAGGCTGAAGGCTCTTGGTATGCATAATACATTTAATGAGATTGCAGAAGCGCAACAAACAGCACAAGCTGCACGACTGTCCTCTTCCAAAGCTGTGAGGCGCATCCTGGAGTTTCTGGTCTGCGAACGAACTATGGTAGCAGACAAAAAGATACAACTTCCCCCCAAATTGAGGGAGCAGATTACGGTCTCACAAATTCCTAGAAACGTTCACCCACTCTACAATATCGGCCGCCGGCCGCTAGGGCTAGGTCACTCCTCAGTTCCGCCTCTGCCACCCCTGAACTTGTGGCGTTCGTTACCGCAGCACAGTATCCCGGTACAGCCAATTTCGTGGCTGTGGTCACTGACCTTCACGGTAAACTCCTCACAGCAGCATCTCTTCGAGATACCACGCCGGCCAGGGCAGAGCAGTTTGCTATAGCACTGGCCGTGGCGATTCCCATGCGCACGCGCATTTTCACTGATTCTCGGGCTGCTGCACGAGCGTTCATGACCTGGTCAATCTGTGAGCAGGCGTCCGATATTCTTAGCAAAAGACCAAACTGCACAGAAATCGACGGCAATATCACCTGGTTTCCTGCCCACATGGGCAAGGATGTCCACCCTGTTATCCCCAATGCCAATGAGCTTGCCCATGCCCGCGCACGCGAACTGTCCCACCGTGACGGGCAATCGGCATCTAATTTTGGGGATGGCATCCGGCGGCTTGATTCTCTCCTCACTTTTAATGAGATTTGCAAACATTATCAATTGGCTAGGCGTAGCTTTCCGCTCCCGCACCCGCAACTCTCGAGGACCCAGTCAGACACTTTAGGAATGCTGCAAACGGGTATTTACCCGTCAGCAAATTTATTGACAGCAAATTTATTACAGCAAATTATTGTACAGCAAATTTATTGACCATATAAAGCCGCACTGCCCTCATTGCGACGAGGGACGATGCACGTTAACCCACATGCTCTGGCAATGCACGGCGCTGCGCGATTGCGAGAATCTCAGCAAAGAGGACGCCTGGAGGACGGCAATCACCAGCTCGGACCGGGAGGTCCAAATCCGGGCTGTCCAGAGGGCCTGCACTTCGGCGGAGGGGCTCACTCTTCCTGTCCCCATGTAAGCATCAGAGAGTTTAATTCTACCAGTATTTCACGCGAAATAATAATCAATTTCTTGTAATTCCCACTCCAAAAAGGCATTTTTTGGCGGGAAAAAGAGTAAAGGAGCATCCATGTTGATGGCAGAATCTCTCCATGTGCATGGCTAGGACAACCTAGAACCCCTAAGGCAGGAACATAACTGTGTGCCAACATCCTTCACAGTACAGTCAATCAAGAATACCATAGCTCATTCATAGTATAGTGAGGAAATCTGAAGTTCAATCGTACCCATTCTTTATCTACATTCATCCGGCCTTAAAACTAATAATTAGAGTTAAAAACATACTAACATAAAGAAGAGACATCAGAGAGTTCATTCATACCAGTATTTTACGACAAATAACGACCAATTACTTAGAAATTTCATTCTAAAAACGTGTTTTTTGGCGGGAAAAGAGCTATGGGAGCACCCATGTTGGCGTTTGGAGTCTCTCCATATGAATGACTAGGTCAACCTGGAACCCCCAAGAAAGACGAAGTACAGCCACGCATTTAAGGTCTTCCGAGGTGTCGAACACTGCGGTGAAGCACAGGATTCTGCAAAGGAGCAGAAAACGAACAGCGGTGACTAGGTCAACCTGGAACCCCCAAGACAGACGAATACAGCCACGCATTTAAGGTCCTCTTAGGGGTCCGAACACTGCGGTGAAGCACAGGATTCTGCAAAGGAGCAGAAAACGAACAGCGGCAAATATACTTCAAAGAGAAATTAATACCGCCTCTTCCTTTCTTCACGAAAAGAAAAAAAAAAAAACAAGCTCGAATGTAAGCAATCCAGGGAAGCAACCCAACGGAGCAACAGGAAAAACTTTGAATTTTCCAAGACTAAAGTGAAACCAAATGGGGAAAAAGAAGAACGAAGAGAGAGTGCAAATGAAGACTCCGGGACGTAGAGAACCTGCGGACAAAGGAGAAGAAAAGGAGAAAGAAAAAACACCAGACGATGGAAGTACCTAATGTGCCAAGAAGTGTGAAATGTAGAGAGACGGAAGCTGCGACCAAGCCGACAGTAAAACAAAGCTTGGGGGAGAAAATGAAAACCCAAATGTCAAAGAACTCCGCAGGGACTACACATTCATCGAAGAAGATGAGGATTCCGATGAAAATATCCCAGACTCATGGGAAGAAGAGGAACCAACGACGAGCAACACATGGAGGAAAAGAGACGGAAGGACAACCCCAGAGGACTCCAGTAGAAGTACAAAAGGACAAAAAAGGACAAGGGAACTAGGAGGGAGCTTTCCAAACCAGCACGGACTGGGGAAAGCCTCTGAAGAAAAAGATGAAGAGGCCAACGACCCGGATAACATAACGGCCGAAAATTCAAAAACCTCCCAGACATTACGCAAAATGGCCAAAATTGACAGGTCATTTATGAGGACACTCCTGTCGCTGGCAGGAGGAGCAGAAGACAAGGAAACACTATTGGACAAACTCCTGACAGAGTTCAGCAAACTGAAGAGCCTGACGTTAGAGGCCACACATGAAGTGGCCAGACTTCAAGGAACTTTAAGTACAACAAGGGAGCAAACGGTCAGCAAAGACATGTACGCAGACAAATTAAGAAGTCAAAGCAAAAATGAAGGACCAAGAGTAGAAATCCCCGACTTCTTTGAAGAGCAAGGAAGAGAGAGTGATAAAAGGGATGCAAACTAGCTTTAATTATCACCTCAGACAGACTGGACAAGAATGAGATAAAACAGATGGTCAAAAGGAAAGTTGACCCCCAGAGGTTGGGGGTCCAGAACCTGAGATGCGCCCGGAAAGGAGGGGATAGTCATCACGTCCTCATCAAAGAAAGGACTCCAAAGACTTGAAGAATTCATCAAACAAGATGATGAATTGGGAAAAAACTAAAGACAAGGCAACCTAAAGGGAAGCAGTTGGAAATTAAAGTGATTGGCATAGATGAAGAAATGGAAAACGAAGACATTTCAAGAAGAATTATTCAACAAACGAACTCGACTGTACTTTGGAAAGTGTACAGGTCACAAAGACTTGGAAAGGAAAATGGCAAGACAGCCATTGTTTCGCTAGATGTTCAGGCCTGGCAGGAACTTAAGGACAAATCACACCTGAACATCGGGTGGGAGAGATGTCAAGTCTACGACAACACGTTCGTTCCTAGGTGCACCTTCTGCGCAAAATACGGACCACACACAGAGGTGGTGCCAAGCACGATCACCCCAAATGTACTGAATGCGGGGGCGCACACCATTACAAAGAGTGTAGGGTTGAAGAATATGAGTGTCGTATTTGCCGGAGGAGGGAACGGAGGCGGATGCAGCAGAACCACTCAATAATGGCTATGACTTGTCCCACCTTCCTACGGAGGAGGGAACAGGAGAGGGAAGCGCATCATAAGGCCAGCTTCAACTCGGTGAAGTTTAGGCAAGCTACAAGCACACGTAAAGCAGTAAGTACTTTATTCTTCTTTTCAATCCTCAAAAAAAAAAATGGCGAATACAACATCAACTCAGCTGGAAAAATTGGTAATTATACAGGTCAATTTAGGGAGAGCATTTAAGGCAAATGAATTTAAAGAACTATCAACAAGAGAAAAATCATCATATTTCAATGGTACAAGAACCATATCACCTAAAAGGAAAAATAATACCATTCCCAATAAAAAATAGAATAATAGCACATAATGACAATCCCAAAAGGGGTATAATATTCATTCCAGTTTACTAAACATATTCCGGTACATATAGAAGAAGAACTAGTAGCGGTAACAGTAAAATTTAAAGATAAAGACGCATTATTAATCAATTGTTACGCTCCTCCTAAAGGTAATATAGACAATCTACTAGCTAAAATAGACAACGTTGTACAAAAGTAAATATTGAAAATGTTCTAATAGCAGGAGATTTCAATGCAAAAGTCACCTGTGGGGAGGAAGTAACCTAGATGATAGAGGAGAAGTAGTTACAGAATTTATAATAAAAAACAATCTAACTCTATTAATGATAACAATAGCGATCCCACGTTCGAAACTTCCCGTGGGAAAAGTTGGATAGACTTGTCAATGATTTCGAACAACCTAGTTCGGGAGACAAAAGTTGGAGGGTATTAAAAAACCCATCATACAGCGACCATAAATTCATAAAAATCGAAATGTTATGAAAACGTGAAACGTTCATCTTTTTAACAACAACCTAAAACAGGAAAGCTAAAAGCACTAACAGAGCTATTAAGTACAAATTGGGAAGAGGAATCGCAAAATCTTAAGGATGTAGAAGCTATTGAACAATTAATTAGTAAATTTTATAAAACCCTAGAAAATCTCTATAAAAAACATGAAAAACGCATAACAAAAGAAAGAAACAAGAGAAAAGTTGGTGGAATCTGGAATTGGAAACCCAAAGGAAAAAAAAGTAAGAGCAATGAAAAGACGTTTTTAAAAAGATTCGAGGGGATATAAGAGAAATATTTAAAGAACAATATTACGCAGAACATAAGTTATACATAGAAAATATAGCAACAGCAAAAAGAAAGATTGGGATAGCTTCCTGTCAAAATAACAAATAATCCTTTTAATATTGGATATAAAATTGCACGAAATCAGATAAAAAGACCAGTAATCATAAAGAGTATGGTAAAAGACGACCAGGACAACAACGAATTCCTCAATGAAACAGTGATTATATTTTAGGCAAATTATATGCAATATCAGAAGAAAACGAAACAGAGATAAGCCTAGGAGTTACAGAGATAAATAACGAAGTAGAAACTGATGGAGAATTTACACAGCAGGAAGTAGAGATTGTAGTCAAACATTTAAAAAAAGGGGTCACCCCGGGACCAGATAATCTAACTACAGAATTTATTCAACTAATTTTCCAAAAGACGAAAACATTTTTTATTAACATATTCAATAGCTGTTTAAAATACCGGCTATTTTCCGGAAAATTGGAAAATATCGAGAATTATATTAATTCCTAAAAAGAAAAACCAAGTTACCCCATCAGATTACAGACCCATAGCAATTAACTCAATATTCGGCAAAATTCTAGAAAAATTACTTAAAGGGGCCCTGCAACACCTTTCTTTGTTATATTGGAATAGTCCCATTATTGACGTATAGACTCTTCACGAGCCATATGCCGCAAAAATTTTTCGAATCCGTCAAGTCTAAGTGGTGTTACCAAATTATAGAGATCACGTTCCGCACCTTTCTCTCTCAACACAACGCAGCGAGCGCGCGGAAAGCTGCGCGCGGCGTGAGGGGAGGGAAGGAGGGCGGAGGTGCGAGGAGGCGACGTCAGCGCCGGCGGCAATTTTTTTCATTTTTTTCTCTCTGTGCGTCCTCGGCGCAACCACGTGGTCTGTGCCGCCACTTCCGTCGGCTTGCGTCGTTCTCGTCGAGCGGAAGTCGATCGCGCTGTGTATCGCGCGTGCTTGAAAACTGCGCGTCGGTTTGGTAATGTTGGGTGGCACCTCGAACGCCTGTAGTGTTTCCATCGCTCTGCCAACCATGGAAGCAAACGTGCGCGCTCGTTTGGAACGAATGACAGCTGAGATCGGTTTCGGCCCACACTCCGATACACCGCCTCGTAAGCACGGCACTGGCAGACGACCCGAAGCGCCGCCATTACCGGACGCCAGCATTGTTATCGGAGGACACGCTGCGCCCGTGCCTCGGTCGGTCGTGAGAACGTGCCGACGATGCAGTTCTCAGCTGACGAGGCAACACTCGAACGGCTGCCACACTCAACGGCAACCGGCGATGGTTCAAAAGCACAGAATATTCACGTTTTCGGCACTGCGCATGGCGAAGAAAACGGAACCACGCAACTACGAGCAGACGAGCTGTCGGTGAGACCGGAAGTGCTAATATTAATGTTTGTTCGGTGTTTTTAACGCGATAACATAATATAAACATACCTAATTATCTACTTATTGAACTAAAAATTAACAACGAAAGTAAATATGAGGGTGATCGTGATTATAACATCAGCCAAGGTGGAACGGCCGACAATCGCGTCATATTTTGCGGACTAATACATCATTTGTCGAGAGAAGAGGGAGCGATTTTCAGCTGACTTTGAGAATTTATTGTAATTCCAGGCCGTGCGCATCGCTATAATATTTGGCTCGCGTGTTCTCGGGAGCCTCGACTACCGATCGGCAGCGCTTTTTTGAGCATGCTCGAAAAGTGTTGCAGGGCCCCTTTAAAGATCGGTTGTATTATTTCTAAATAAAAAGGCTTACCTCTTAAAAAACCAATTCGGATTTAGCATGGAACATCAACAACACAGGCATTAGAAAATAGAAGAAAAAAATAGATCAAGCACTCTTGGACAAAGAAACAGCATTATTAATATCAATGGACATTAAAAACGCATTTAATACTATTGACAAAAGGAAATCATTGACATTCTTAGAGAAGAATAGTTGTCCAAAAAACTTAATAAAATTAACTAACGCAATCATGACTAACCGACGAATTTCTTATAAAAACGAAAGCTTGAAAAACATATAGTTAAAGAAAGGATCCCCACAAGGATCCCCACTAAGTCCGTTATTATGGACTATCATGATGTCGGAAGTGCTTCAAAAAAATATCCACGAGAACACATTTGTGCACGCTTTCGCTGATGACCTAACGATGTAGTTAAAGGAACGTCAAAAAGAAATCTTCAAGAAAAATCAAACAAAACCATAGATATTATACAAAGGGTAAAGAAAAGAACATTGAATTCAACGCGACAACAAACAGAGTTATGATATTGAAAGGAAAAATTTCAAAAGTCCCCCATTGCTAAAATTGGGAGGTGAAGGATTAAAATGGTTCATGAAATGAAAATATTGGGTTTGATTATAGATGAAAAGCTGTCCTTATACCCCATTTAGACTATATAAAGAGAAAAGTAACCGACTAACAGTCAATTTAAATAAAATCACTGGGAAAAATAGAGGAATTAAAAATAAACAACTTAGAGAAATATATATAAGAGGAACAGAAAGAATTATAACTTATGCAGCACCAGTTTGGTATAGAAACATTACTACCATACTTAAAAGATTAAAATCAATTCAAAGAAAACCGTTACTTTCCATAACAAAAGCATACAAAACGGTAGCAAATAATGCATTAAATGTCTTAGCTAATGTACCACCTGTACATTTGAGAATAGAGAAAGAAATAAAATTATATAACATTATAAACAACGGTAAAGAGTTTATTTGGAAAGAGAAGGCATTCGATTCAAATAATATCGCTAAGAATATTGACAAATGGCAAACGCACCCTACAAAGAGGTTAAAATTTAACTTTAACAAAGAAGTACAGCAAACAACAGAGTACAAAATCTATACAGACGGCTCATGCAATGACATTGGAGCGGGTTCTGCCTTCGTAGTAATGAAATCAGGAAAAATAACAGAAGCAAAACAGTTTTCATTGCCAAATACAGTAATAACTTCGAAGCGGAAGCCATTGCAATAACAAAGGCCATAGAATATATAACATTTCAACAAAACGAAGGTAGTTATCAAGTGCTAACGGATAGTCTATCGGTGCTGCTAGGCTTAAATATCCCGAAAATGTCAACCCTTATATATGTAAATAAAAGAGTTACTGAATCAAGCCACACAAACAAATTGAACTAATACTAACATATGTAAAAGGTCCCAGTGGTAATATAGGCAATGATATCGCCTGACGAACTAGCAAAGAACGCAATAAGATATTGGAGAAGAAATTAATCTCCCAATTCAAAGACTAATTTATAAATAAAGAATTACAAAAAAGTATATATCAAAAATGGAACCAATCCTGGGACCAAGATACAAACATTACGCAAAGCTACATCCCTAGTTGGTTCCAAACATTCATTCAGATCCCAAATCAATTTATCGCAAATCATCAAATATCCCAAATTTTGACGGGACATGGACGGTTTTCCTCATTACCTGTTTCGGTTCAGAATAAGACGCAATAGAACACATGCCCTTGTAATTTAGAAGAAGACAGATTTAGATCATTATTTTATTAAACTGTGAATTAACGAAAAATTATAGAACACAACTGAAAAAACACGTAAAGATCTCACTCAAAGAAAATACGAACTATTAGAAAATGTACAGGCAGTGGCAATTCTTGAGAGTATGGTAGACAACATAAACAGCAAGGTTTAAAAAAAAAATCAATTAGACCGATTGGAAAAACGAAATACAACGAAATTCCAAAATTCCCGGTGGCGATTCCGTCACCATTCCCCCCCCCCCACAAAAATATATGCCATTATATATATATGTATAAACATAGAAAGTAAGAGTTCGGAAGCAGCATCAGTGGTGTTTATGGAGGAAAAATAAGTCCACCAGTACACCTTAACTCCACACCATGAACATCCTGACTTTCAAAATAAACCCTCACTCTTTGGAAAAAAAAAAAAAGGAATCCTTCACAACTGCCAACACAGGCCATAGAACGCCCCGTTTTTGGAACGGTAAATGGCAAGTTGATAACCAAAGAGGTCAAGGGATACAGGAGTCAACTGTGCTGCCAATGGCTTGACCAATCCGACTCTACAATAATAGTTTCACAAATGAAACACCAATTCAAATGTCGTCATCATGGGCCAACTGACAGATACTGGTGGCAAAACATAGGAGCAATGGTGGCCATGTTCGTCCCTGTGGAATTTTCCAAAAGAAAAATAAAGAGTAGGAAAAAAAAAAGAAAATGATAAACATGTTCTCAAATGCCACTGCCTTAATATAAGATAATGTCAAACAATACAATAGAAAAAAGAGAGAACAGCAGAACACAAGGAAATTAAAAAAAAAAAGAGAAAAAACAGGGAAAAAAAAGAATGTTATAAAAAAAAGAAAGAAAAAAAAGAAAAATAAACGAGAAAAAAAAGAAAAAAGAAAAAAAAGAAAAAAAAAAAAAAAGAAAAAAAGAAAAAAAAAAGAAACGAAAAAGAAAAAAAAAGAAGAAAAAAAAATTGAAAAAAAAAGAAGAGAGAAGAAAAAAAAAAAAGAAAGAAAGAGACTACGAAACACTGCAGCAATATTTTGAACGATTTTGCATGTCAAATGTGCTGTTAACAGTTATAACCTCAATTATTTTATTTTTTACTGTCTCACGCAAGCGTCAAATGTAAGAGCCGAGACAGGAATGGGGAAACCGAATGAAAAAAAAAAATAAAGAAAAAAAAAACCACTCCGCCATCAACGGAATACAGATAAGATTCCGAAGAGGACCTTGAAGAACCGGAAGACTTCAGGCAAGACTGTCGAAGCTACCAAGAGGACAATGAAGATCAACAATACGACTGAAGACTGAAGATAAGATAACATTGTGAGTCAAGAACAAGACAGAACAACAATGTGAAAAACTACTGGTAGATAAGAAAACAAGTAAACACATGAAGTCCATTGTAAATCAAGACGAAGACCGAAACATAGGATGTACATAGTAACATTTTCATACAATTAATAAATACCCTGATTTTGCTGACCCGTTCCCTTGGCTGTGGTTTCCCTGGTGGTGATACTCCCCTTTCTTTTATACTTTCCTTTTATTTTATCAAAATTTCCTTTTGACATTCATGTCCTATTCTTTTTATTTCAATTCGGTAGCCTGCGATACTTCGGTGCAGCAGGCAGGGCTTAAACCTTTCTTTTCTTTTAAGTAATTTTATTCTGCCCAATACCAATTTCTGTCCCCATGTAGGTGCGACCCGCAGCCGACCCTCCCTTTTGAGGGGAATCGGCTCCTCAGGACAATTAATAAATAAAGTTCATTGACTGACTGACTGACTATCGGCCGCTCTCCGTGTCTATGCTGCTGGAGCACCGTCTC
This sequence comes from Rhipicephalus sanguineus, assembly GCF_013339695.2. Taxonomy (NCBI): domain Eukaryota; kingdom Metazoa; phylum Arthropoda; class Arachnida; order Ixodida; family Ixodidae; genus Rhipicephalus; species Rhipicephalus sanguineus. The sequence continues at coordinate 84,948,445 of NC_051179.1, read as the reverse complement.
CATCGCTCGTCGGCCCACAAGGCAGTTAGACAGTTAAAGCACTTTTGTGTTTTTTAACGACTACGGGCCTTTGTGAACGCTTATAAATATTGTACAGTGCCACCGCCACATACGTGTCAGCGCATTTATTGATCATTTCCTCTTTTTAACACGAAAGTGTTTTATGCCCGGGTCCACCAAGACTTCAGTGACGTATTTTTGTCACGGAAATGACGTCGAAAAAATGTACACGATCACATGGCAAAGAAAAAAAGTTCCGTCAACCGGCATCGAACCCACGACCGCTCGGTCCGCAAAATCAGATGCCGGGCGCGCTATCCACTGCGCCACGGTCACAGACTCTAGAGGCTTTACAAACACGCCTTTTATATCTACCACTATCTCGGTCGGCGGGGTGGTGTTGCTCTCTGGGAGCGATAAGGTAAAGTAATTTGTCTTTATTGTGCCCTCCGCGATTAGCACCTGCAAGGCGTTACACGTTCGTCCCATTCGGCGCGTTTTCAATAGAATTGCAATTTTGTCAATGCCTTAACACACCACGAGGTGGCTACCTTAACGCAAGCGTCGTAAAAGCGTCGGCCTCGCTCATAGCATCACGCTAATCAAACGAAAAATAGCTCTGCGACGTGCGCCTGCTTCACCTGGCTGTAACTACGCGTCCCCCCTACGCGCCCGCCCCGAGAAAAATTGCGGCCGGGCTACCGGGGCGTCACGACGCGCTTTGTGTTTCCCTCTAGAGCGGCCGTGGTGTTCAATCACATTTTAACATGCCGCAGGATGGCGACCAAGTTCTGCGTCCGATATGCGACGCTCTTCTGGCTATCACAACTCGTCCTCTGATTACGCTTTGACCGTTAACTACTACAGCTACCACAAGGGTTTGTTTAATCGTTGAACATGCACGTTAGTCGTCGGCATAGAGATGTACCACCAAGCATCAAGGTGGGTGCATCCACGTTAAACGGTGCTATAGCTGCCAGACATCAGTATACATTGGGCCAACTCTCTTATATCAATGTACAGTAAACATTCAGTTACTTCTATAAGGGCACGTTTTACTTTCGTGTTATTCCGATTCCTATGACGGAGGGATCAACCTAGCTTTTTCGCTCCCCCCTCTCTCTCTCTGTCTCTCCACTCCCCTTCCCTTTCCCCCGGCATAGCATAACCAATCGGACTGCTCTATGGTTAACCTCCCTGCCTTCTCCCTTTTGTATTCCTTCCTTCCTCAACGATTCATGTTTGCTTACTATGTGAATTTTGTAACTACCTAGTCCACTGTATAGAAGGTACACTAATTGCCATTTCGTCGGTTTCCGCTGATCTATACCGTGTCTTTCGTTTAAGTGGAATCGATTCACGCCCTCGAGGGCCGCATTTTTATGGCACTGGTTCATTTATATGGAGGTGAAATGCTAGAGGTCCGTGCACGTCGATTTAGGGGCAGGTTAAAGAATACCTTGTGGTCGAAATTTCCGGAGTCCTCCACAACGGCGTGCATTCACATTGTGGTTATTGTTATGCTCATTAAGGGCAAATGACGTTACCGTAGCTATGCTCTCTTTGGACGCAAAACTGTCGACGGCCTTGTGTTTGTGCGCCAGTGAGTTTTCTTTTCTCCTTGAAGCATAACATTCTGAGGCGAAACGATGCAATCTGGGAGTAAACGTGGTGACTGGATGCGGACTGAAATGAATGAAACTTTTATAAACTTAATAAACTAAGCAAGTGTGTTCTGCCTATATTCAGGATATGAAGATTTACCTCTCGAGCTGCAGTCTAAGTGCTCATTCCCAAGTCGTTTTGCTCAAGGGACAATGAACCAGTGCTAATAATTATGAGGTGTGTTACTTTTAAAGCAAGTCGTAATTTACCGAGCTGAATATTATTTCATCAAGACCCTCAATAAAAAGCTTATGTTAGTTGCCTTCGTGTGTAGGCTGACGCCAAGTTCCTTGGGTAGCCTATTTTCTTTAGATTGTACTTACATATACTGGCACGGTGAAGTGCACACCTCAATGTGCATTATGATGAGATTTTATACCCTGCTTTTGCGTTGCTTTACTGCTGTGAATTATGTATAGTGCTTAGGCTGTACTGTATATCTTGTTTCACGTGTTCAGTATTGTGAGTCGGTTCTGCGCGCCGATGGAAATATATACCTATATCCTTGCAATGACATGAGAACTGCTACTGTTTTGATTCCAATAAAATATTGCAACCACTGATTCTTGTTTCAATTAAATTATGTCTACTTGGCGTGCATGCAAATTGAAGAAATGAACTTGTGCTTGCAAAACAAATTGCTGAAACACTGCCTGCTTAATCTAACTGCTTGTGTTTTACCAAACGCATTCAACAGATGATTCACAGATTATGACACATTGTAGAAGATAGGCAGCAGAAAGTTAGACAGAAAGTCATCACTGTGTTCTAACGTAGATTGGGTGATCTTTTATCAATAGTAGCATAATTTAAGGCTGCTGTTGTATAAATAAAATTTAACATAGTGTGCAGGTGGACGAGGGAGTGCACATATGATAGTTTTTCCAGTTTTCTGCATATTTGCTGCAGTCCTCGTGTTTCTGTGTTACGATTGTGAAATTCTGAATTGCAATCAAGCCAACCTCTCTGCTGATGTGGTGAAGTAATTCAAGAGAACCACATTTTCTCAAGAAGAGCTGTTTCATTGAGGAAAACGGTAAAGCATATTTTTTACAGCGGAAGCTGTTATGAGATCATTTCAGCGGCCGTTTTTGGCGCCGTAGTTGTCCGCCGCCGCCGCCGCCGGTGTCCGTAACCAGTATCGCACAAAATAAGAAAAAAAAACGAAATAAGAAAGAAATTCCAGGATGGAACGAGGTTTGAACCTGGGCCATCTGCGTGGGAGCCCAGTATTCAACCTGTGAGCCATGCCGGTGCTTGAAGCTGCTTTGCAAAAAGGGGCTATACAGGCTTCATGCCGGGAAGGAACCACATTAGCATATGCAATATAGCGTGGTAGAAGAGTAAAATAAGCACCAAGCGTCGCACAACGCGAATTCTGTAACCAAGCGTCACACAATGCGAATTTCGCAACGAGTAGGTTGTTGAATGCTTCCAACCCATTACAAAGGGCTCTGCCATAATTCTTCATCGTCATCAGGCACAGCATCAACAAAGTGCGCATAATGCCTTACGTGCGTTTAGCATGTACCACGGGTCTCCGTAGCATGACGAAAAATGGCACAGTGCCTGCTGCCCTACTTCTCAAAAATTACAATGATTTATAGCGTAGTGGGTTTCTCGCAAGTGCACTTGTATTGGTTGCCAAGGAAGCCCATAAGCGCATGAACGCTCTGCAGTTCCGAAAATTGTACCGAAAATGCAAAAACGTACAAATTGTGCCTTGCATTTGCAAACATGAAAAAAATTAGGCGATCTGGGTACTGGTTTGTCAACTAGTTTGTTGACGACTGGTGCCAATATATTGATTCCGTTTCTCCGAGTCTGGAATCAAACATTTTATGAATGCCGTTTATTAGGTTTCTGTTTTCATTGAATTGAAGACGCAATCGTCGGAGTCGGTCATGTAGCACTTCCTCCCTGGAAGGAGTAACTGGACAATTGTTCATAGTTCAGGCCTCAGAACTTCATAAATCCAGTGCATGACGGCATTGATCATGTCACTGTCTTCTAATTCCAGCTGCTGGTTGTTACAGAAGCATGCCTGTGAATAGACAGGAGCATTTTAATGAAATGATCAGTACGTGAGTCGGATTCCTCGCCGCTTTTCAGCAACATGAATGGCAACGATTTCTTTTGAGGGAACATTTGCCTTCTAAAGACATTCTTTCGCCACGCGCTTTCATTCCTTGTGATGTGACCGCCAAGTGGGGCTACATTCACTGGCTGAAGACATAACGGCTGCTTTTGCTTGCAGGCCGTGGCCGAGCAAATAATGATGATTATCTTAAATGTTATCAGAGACGAATGCCACCGAGGCTGTGCGAGGCATATGCCCGTTACTATGTCGTAAGATTTCTCTTTCACCGCTCAATTCTATAGCTTATGTAGTAGTATGCCGGGGACGCAACCATGCGATACTTGCGCCAAGACTGCTCCTTCAGGAATACTATGTGTGTCTCTCCGTTTTCTGGTTGGCAACGCTGTCATGAGCTTTGAGCCACAGCGCTTCTCGGATGTTGACGTGTTCTAACATAGGCTCTGCCGGAAAAATTTGGGGGCACCCAAACACCTAGTAAGCCGTGTGGAAACTCTCAACTTAACCTGAGTAATGTGGAAATGGTAACGCCATGCCACAAATGCACTTCATCGATGCGGACACCTGTACGCAGCTGTGAGTGCCCTTGTGTGTGTACACTTGCGGCTAGGGATTGTTTTCAAATGCCAAAAAAGATCACCATTTTGTGATGGCCTGAACGAAAGTTGTGCAGAAGATTGAGAAGCGTAATGGCGACAGTGAATTGGTTGCATTGTGCTACGCTTAACAAGTATGAACTACAACCTGCATAACTCACTGCTACACTGACCGCTGAACTGATGGCCTGCTTCCAGCTACATTTAACCGTTGAGTTGAATACAGGCGCAGCTGCAATTATATTGTAATTCCTACTTTTCGAAGACACTGCTACGGGAAGCAGCTGTAAAATATTTGACGCACGTTGTATGCCGTGATATACTTGTAAAGTACCTTGGCTGCACCTTGGTAAGGCTCTTGTGACCTCTTGCGTGTGTTGTGTTGCATGTCGCTGTTTAGCTTGTGTGCTGCAAGGCTGTCTGATATGCCTTAGAAGCCACCAAAAGGATTGCCTTCTCGCTACAACAAGCACATTACAATACAGCCAGCGAATATTTTCCACTCATTTTATTTCCAATACTAAGTGCATGGCTGATTACTCGCTACGCTGTATTATTCTATTGTCCGCGTGACAGTGAGCCTTATTTGCTGTAGAAAAAGAGATTTCGGGTCGCAAACAGTGGCTCGGGCACAAGAAGGACGACGAAATGTAAAACAGATATGCTCCTGAAAGCAAGTTTAATGAAGTGTTACGATAGTATGGAGATGTGCACAATGGCAACCTACACTGAGCTCTATTCATAGTGTATGCTAGCGAAAAAATATGGACGCTCGCCAATAATTGAAGTGGTGGTCACAAGCTTCTGTATGAAGACCAATGAGCCCTGTTTAACTGGGCTATAAAGAGAAAAGTTAAATTGCTTACCATCATTTTTTTGACAATCCATAGTCCTTCACTTCCACCTCGTGAATCGAAAGCCGGCTGAAAAAAGTGAACGCTTTCAAAAAACTAAAGTCGCATCTGATTATGCTACATTTAAATATATATAGCTTAGAGAGACTGTCCGAAAAAACGAGGGCTGAGTCGTTAAGGAGCAAAGGGGCTTCTTGTGTCTCTTTGACATCGTGGCTGACAGTTGCGTATATTTTATAAATGATCCAAGTAAATTATTTCTGAGACACAACAACGTCGGTAGTACGAAGTCACAGAGGCGTGTACAAGTATAGGAGCCTCCATGGCTAGATCATGTGGTAATTCGCTGAAGAGAAGCCTGACCATTTGTTACTGCCTCGGTGACTCGACCCTAGTAGCATCAAATGTTGACACAACGTTGCTGCCACATTGGGGAAGTTGCTTCAACGTTGTTGCAACGTTGCATGCTACTAGGGGATCTTGCTTTCCTGCCCAGCAAAGCCTTCGAAGGTGACCACACCACAAACCAGGTTGTGGTTGGAAGCAATGCCATCACATCGTTATTCTAACTACGCCCACTGCAGGGCAGAGGCCTCTCTTATGTTTCTCCAATTAGCCCAGTTCAGTGTTTGCTGCCACAACATTACACCAATAACTCTTAATCTCATTTGCCCACCTATTGCGTTTGGCATTCCGTTCCTCAAATGACGACGCTTTGAATGAGTGTATATCGAGTACCAGTGCTATGTGCTTTTTGATGCCATCTTTGCGCGGGATTCAGGAAATGCTGTATCCAGGTGTAGGCTAGCAACTTCAGCTACCACAAGGCTTGAATCATGATCTCTGGCGTAAGTCGTCGTGGTGGAGGTGTGCCGCTAGGCTTCAACGTGGGTGCATCCACGTCAAACAGTGCTATAGCTACCAAACACCCCCATAGACATTGTGCAAGATTTCGTACATCAATGTACAATAAACAAGCAAGTATGCTCCTGTGAAGACACCGTCCACCTTCATGCTTTACCGACTCCCATGACGGAGGAATCTACCATGTTTGTTTTTGTTTTGTTTTTCATTTTGTTTTTTGTGAATCCGGGCCCAGTTTTTCGTCAGCCACTTTTGTCCTGACGCGATTCATGAATATTCACGCGCATATATTATTCGGCCTGAGTGGGGACCTTATGATACGTCAAACGGCTTTCCACAGGGTAGCAAGCCTGGCTGGCTAATGATGCGTTCCGGTTGGTGTTAGAGCATGGTGCACAGTCAACTTAATGGCGGCATATCAGAGCAGTGCTTGAGGATACATAGGAAAAAGTTTTGAACTTCTAACCGCAGATTGCACAATATTACTAGTACAACTGGTTTGAAGAATATTTTACTGTGGAACTCGGTAAGTGTAGATCTCCTGCAGCCATCGGCTCGCGAGTAGAAAGTACCGTTCCTAGGTGCATTGAGATAACTCACCCATCCCGGCAGGTTATAAAGGATAAGATGCATCCCTTGCACCTTTAAAGCACCGGACCACGCGTTTAAAGTGAAATGATGCTCTGCTGTCAGCGTGCATGTAAGTATAGAATAAAAGTTTCACACTCACATAGAGATTCAGGAACTTTCTGAGAAAACATTCCCCAGCCATGCCTTTTTTTGTCTTTCTCTGCATTTTGAACAGAAGTTCCACGATGATTCAGAGACAAGCACAGTTAGCAATATATATAAAATCCTCCTGGCCAAATATATATAAAAGCAACCACACTAACAAGTCGGATCCAAAAAGTGAATCATTACACTTCCAAAGTGTCGAGGTATTTTGCACATTGCTGTCAAAGAGCAAATAAAAAAAACACTGACGATTACGGTACTACCTAATGCGAATTCTGAGCGCAGCTGTTCAGCTGTTTTGATTTTGCGATAAGTTTGGGCGCGACTGCCTCGTTAGCAGGGAGACCACGGAAGGCAGTGCGCGGGCACGTTCCACAACCGCCGCAGCAGACAGGCCTCGGTTCAAGCAGCGCTTTATTTCCATATGTGGTGTCAGTGGATGCCCTCGCCGTATACTTTAGTGATGACGTCATCGGCGACCGCACGACGGCGTGCACTACTGTGACGCCGCGGGTGGCCACCGTGGAACCTGTCGTCTTGGCACTGTCGTTCTCTCTTCCCCGCGCTCTCTTCGTTATCGCCGTCTTTCATCCTCCGCTGCGCTCCGCGTTCGCTCTCTTTCGTCCTCGTTCGCTCTACCGGTTATGACGACGCCGACGCCTCTCAACGCAGGAACGAGCGCATAAGAGCTGAGCTCTAAAACTTGTTTATTATGGGCGATCTTGTGCCCGGAAAACTAGGTGCGAAATCTGAGTCCCATGGAGCGTTCCACACACAATGTGTCCCTTCGACCAACGCACGTCTTCTTCCCCCAAGCCTCGCTGGTCAACCCACTTTCTCGTATCCGTGCGCGAGAGGCATGCGTTGCGCTAGAGTGTAGTTGCGTTGCCAGAAGAAGCGCGAGCAGGCACGAGGAATTGTAGACGCTAACACAGCGGCTCGCTGCACTCCGCGTTCGCTCTATTGCTGACGCTGTCGTCGTGATATACCCGCAATTCTCGCAGCAGCATTGTGTGGCACTGAGAAGGTTAGTGGTGCTGCTGCTAGAAATTACTACGCACCAACGACTGCTAAATTGCGCTTGATCAAAAGCAGTTATCGCGAAATTACAAAAGTAGGTCGCAATAAGTGATGAAAAATGTCATAACTAAATATAAAGAACACGAAGTTATTTCTTTTTGTTCGTTTTGAATGTAACAAGAGCACACCATTATTAAGGTTTAAAGCTATTTATGAACACCTTTTTATAGAATGAATGATGAACGATGTTTCTACAGCTCGAGAATTCCGCGTAGGGGTAGTCACACAAATGTACCGGATATTTCGCTTTCTACCTCACTGTACTAAGGAAATTTCCCCCTTTCCCCGTGCACGGTATCCCTTCCTTTCTTTTATCCTTCTTCTCCACCTCCTCCTTGCCGAACTAACTGGATGATGCTATAATTTAGGTTCGCCTCCGCCTACTGCCGGTTGTGTGCCGTCCTGAGGAAAAGGCGCCCCACGCCACTATTGGTCGGATGAGAACACTTTCTCGTTCAAGCAAACAAAAAAAAAAACATGGTGAAATTCTCTGAGGATAAGTATCACCCCATGCAAAATGCTTAATAGACTGAAGAAAATACATAGTATTAGTTATATATTCTTCTTTTACATCGTAGTAGGACGAGATGGCCCTGTTAACCAACAGGTAGTAGCGAACGTTGTTCATCTCTCAGCTACTAGTTAGCAAACGTTAGGTAGTGCTGGGGCTGCATGAGTAAATTTGGTGTCCTTCATACAAACTATGCGCTGTTTTTTTTTCACAGTAATTTTCTTCTACTGAACGCTTCGCCTTGATTACATCTCTAAATGATTTATTGTGATTGCTGCGCATTTACAAGGTCTTTATTTTCCCAAATTCAGCATAGAAAATGAGTACTATGATGACTCAGAAAACTGTTCCTGAAATGCAGGGTTAGTTCTACAGAACTTTTATATGTCACGAAATCAAAATTGAGGTGTTTCATTAACCGAGGAAACCCCAGCTGTGATTTTGAAATCCGCCATAGCGGGTGACTCCAGAATAACTTTTACTCACGTGTATGTTCATTTACTTGCAGGTAAATTTAAGTACACTACCATTTTTGCACTAAGCCTGAATAAAAATAGGGTAGCGGCAGTTACCGTAGGATAATTGTGACGAGAAATAGAGAGGATGATGAAAGACTTTGGTATTACGAGGGCTATTCAAACATTAAGAGCCGTTTGCTAATATTTAAACGTTTACACGTCAGAATAAAGATTTATTTGTGCAGCGCCATCTGTTAATTCTTACGAAGGTACTAAAATTATTGTTCCGACTAAGTAGTCGTCTGCTTGTCGGGGAACGCAAACGACAATGTCTGCGAAAATCGTTGCTCCCGCCTGTTGTGAAGTGCGAGCTATAATTCAATTTTTGCTTGCGAAAGGATCATCAGCTTCTCAAACTTATGCGGCGCTGTGCCTTAATTAGGGACCTGAAGTGATGACTGAAGGAAAGGTGAGAAAATGGTGTCGGGACTTCACAAATGGCCGCATAAATGTGCACGACGATGAGCTGAGTGGATGAGCCAGAATCCAGACCAATGAAACTGTTAGACAAGTGGACCGGGAATTACGATTTGATCGACGACTGAGTGTTAATGGTCTGTAGCATGAATTTCCTCTTGTTAGCCGCATTACAATTTGCACGATCGTAACTGAGAAGCTCGGATATCACATAGTGTGCGCAAGGGGGGGGGGATACTAAAAATGCTTACCGACCAACTCAAACAGCAAAGAATTCCCAGGCGGCAAACTTTTTTGCAGAGGGACTATAGTAACTAAAGCAGCGGTACGAAACGGGCTTAGAAGTTAACAGTGAATATGTAGAAAAGTGAAGTAGTTTTGTACTAAACTAAATCAGTCAATAAAACCTTTTACTAACGAAAACTTTTTTTTGACCAAACGGCCCTTACTTTTTGGATAACCCTCGTACGTGCCAGAAACACTCGTTCAGTGCCGAGAATTTGTCTAAAGTTATATTGAAGGGTTTTGAATGGCCAGATTTGTAAATAATAATAATAATAATAATAATAATAATAATAATAATAATAATAATAATAATAATAATAGGTATGCCGCTGCTATGTGTAAACACCCAAACATTTGCTCGTGTTATTGGTGGCGCTGTATCTACAAGAATGGTGGTACGTGCCGTGTAACTGAGTTAAACAGCATCGGGTTAGCATCTACATAAAGAAAATATCGTGCGACCTGTTGCCATTCGAGGAGGTGTTCTGTGAATTTTCGGTAAATATTTTACGCCAGTGAAGCGAATGCCAAATTCGGCAGTTAGGGAAGGCCTTATGGTGCGCGGTAATCACTTTATTCTCATATCGATATAGCTTTCGTCGCAATGCTGTTGAAAGTGCACAGTCGAAACTAGTTTCTGAAAAGGGTCTTACATCTTTTACGTCCACCACTCCACCGTAGCACTCCTCGTGATACTCACATACGACTCTCACAATCTGTTCGGAAGAGAAACGCAAATGACATTAACTGCTTTTGGTTGTCGAATGCAGAAAAAGCACGCATGCAGACTTGTTTAGTTAGCAAAAATTGACGCGACTGCGCGAACTCTTTGGCTGTGTATATCAGACTAGCGATGGAGGTTTCACCTATCTGTCGTATATGTAGGTTAATATTATATCCTGATTATTGCCAAGCCACCTACCGCACATGCTGATTACAATGTTTTAGAACGCCTGAGTAGCTTGTGATGATGAGGATCGAGGACTACGCATATTTCTAGATATTCCCTTAGATCCAGTATAGTGCCCGGAAAACACCTGGCATGCTTGTTGTAATCAGGTGTTCTTTCACATTTTGCATCCTATCTAGAAGTCTACCATCGTGGCTATCCCACTGCATACTTTTTCATCCACTCGCCCCTAAACGTTTTCTTTCTCTCTCTCTTCATAATTACTTCTATTTCGATCTTTACCGTTGCCTATCTGTACACCCACTTCGGCTCTATCGATGTCTTTTTCTGCTGTTTCTCCCGCCTACGCTGTAAACATATCTTATATATCAATGACTTACAAATTAATATTTCCATACAATTTGAAACGCCGAGTCTCTGAAATATGACCGCCTTCCGCGCAGGTCTTGCTGGGGGAATATGCTGGTATTCTATGACATTTCGCAGAGTACACTTTCAGGATTTCCGTTGCAGAACACAGATACCAGCATGTGTTGCAAATGTTAACTGCATTTATTCAGGAAAGCAGTTTCGGCTTCACATTCTTCACATCCAACGTGTTGCCTTTTTATTTTCTAATTTCTTGTTGACTGTCCGCTGAAAGGTAACCAAAAGTGACGACCTCAAATGTGTCACCACCGCGAGACAATATAAAGTTTCGTTTACCTTATACTTGGGGGCGGACAATTCATTTTCCTCTGTTTAGTATGCGCGCTTATTGGCGCAGAAGTTACGCACTCATTTAAAGTAATTGTAAATTTGTCGAATCCGGTGGCCTTTTTTTCTACACTAGGGCTTCTGTAACTGACGTCTTGCGACGTCGAGTTATGCAGGCCAGTATATCCTGGAGAAGCAACTTCTCCCAGATTTATGTCATTTGAAGGACAAAGACAATCTTCTTAGTTACATTAGGCTTGAAATAATTTTGTACTGCAGCAAGATGTGTCGTTCACAAAAGGGAATTCGCTGCGCTGATTTAAAAAAAAATGAAGTAGGGCACCATTACCATAATCCCGCTCTCCGGGCGATTACTCACACTTATGAGGAAGGTCGAGTTAAGTCTGCAAGAAATGATGATATCCCCCACGCACTCCATGAGAACTGTAGACGTCGGCTTCAGCACCTTCAGCATCAATGACATCACTAGGCCAGGACGTACCATATATATTCTTTGTTTTTTTTTTTCATGGTGCAAAACTGAGTGCTCTCGTAAACAGACCTAGAGCGAAGGACCCATTAATGACTAAAATGCAAAAGACGTTTTCCCTGTGGCAGGCCTGCAAGTTAAAGCAACATTTTACGGGAAAGAAAATACAACAGGATGAGCGCTCAACCCCTAGTGTTTGCGGCGTGTTTTCTGTCGTTTTTCGTTTACTGAATCTTAGTTGTGCTAAAACGCCTAAATTCCGTCGGCTCCACAACTCTTTCTGACACCATATCTCCTATACTGCGAAACCTCTGCCGCAAAGAAGCTATATCATTCTTACACGGGACAACTGGGCTAAACAATGAGAGGTTAGCCTTGCTGATTGCCGAGAAATCGTCTTGTCTAATATACATACAGTACCAGAAATAATTGCTTTTATAGTGAGGCTCTCCTGCACTATTGCTTTCGAAAGCACGGCTCGACTTGTCAGCCATTGTGTAAGAGTACTTATTAAAAGAACCAACGGGGTGAGTTTGCTTTTCCTCCTCGGAAATTTCAAGCATGCAATCAACTTACTCGTGCAAGATACTCAGCGTCGCATTACCTCGTTCAGCAAAGACTGAAGTAATGAAAGAACACTTTGTCGAAGTCCTTGAATTTGGGCCACAGATATGCACGTGTTTAAATGCTTTTTTCCATAGTCTGTGCGCTTAGCTCTTTAAGTAAAATCTGCGTGCCAAAGGTAGCTTTGCCTTGCTTGTTAACACACAGAAAAAAAGAACAACGACATCATCTGTTACCTCACCTACCTTCAAGGTTATCTTTCACTGACGACGTTATTAAAAAAAAAGTAACCTGGTGGTTTGGTGCACACATTCCGAGCATATGCACCAGGGAAAGCCAGCATCACGAAGGCGATGGGAAAATACAGCGCGAATGTCATGACGGTTTAGTGAACTCGTGCGCCAGAATTATCGGCGGCCTCCGCTCTGAGGATGGTGGTGTGTTCGCGTGCGGACGTCAGGAATGTTTGCCCAACTGTCACAGTGCGCCCAAAACGACATACACAGCTGCCCAATCTTGCAAACATTGTAGCACAACAACAGGCATCGAGTCGTAGTGCTATCGCTTGATACAATGCTTTTATGAAGTTCAGTGCTAACTACAGAAAATAGATTACCTCAAATAGGTGCTTCAGCCCTGCTTGCACGATTTTCTTTATAAACACGCATGTTGCCTAAAATTTTTGAAACTGCATGCGCATGCTATATTACGAAGTTATTAATGCCGTCTAATCTTCTTCAGGAACACTTGTTTCATTAGAGCAGTGCAGATAATATAATGTCATTTTTATATATACTCTGATAAGCTCCAGGACCCCATATAAGAGAGAGATTAAATTACGATGGCCTTAAAACTTGGCTGCAATTTCAACGCGGTCGCGCACCTTTACATATTCCAGTGACAACATTTTCGAGTGTACTGTTATTCTCAGACATCTCCGAACGAATTACTTCTGTTGTTTCTTATGAGCACACTCAGAATACAATGTTGGGTGAAATTACGGTGACAATGCCCTTTCCAAGTGTTGAAGAAAACGTGACCACACACACGCAGACAAGGCGAATAGCCGCTGCTCCTCTGGTATAATTCTGTTAAATGCCATGCGACTGTCGGCCAATGCAAACAGGAGGTAAATTACCTTCACCTTACTGAAATAAATTTTATATGCAGAGGAGCACAGAAAGTTTCGCAGTTTGGCTCGTTCACATACTCAGAGCGCGGATTACTCACAGGGCACTCAACTTGTTCTAGAGCATGCGAGAGTCTCTGAACGCTGCAACAATTTCTCCTAGCTATTCGCGCCTTAAATTGAGAGGTGCGTCTACATCATGCTCGTGTGAAGGCAATTCCGCGTGATTTTTTGGTCACCGTATCTCAAGAGAGCTCTTTAATTGTCCTGAGCATGTCTATCCAAGGTCTGAACAATCTGGTTAGCTGCTGACGTGTGTCAAAGCATAGTGTCATGCTAGCTTTATCGCATTTTAATTGCCAGAGTAATAATAACGGCTCCTTAAATTCGTACATGGATGTGGAGATCATTGTAAGCAGGCCCGAAGCCAGGAATTTTTTTTCGGGGAGGGGGGGGGGGGCACTTGCTGAAAACCTTGACTATTTGAGAAAAACACCGATTTTCAGTATTTATTTTTGGTAAAAACACCTACATCACCAAAATTTCGGGGGGAGGGTCCGGGCCCCTGGGGAACTCAATCTTACCTGATTGTAAGTAGTTCGTCAACTCAGCGGGCAAGATCTGATCACTCAATGCTTTTGTTCAAGTGCTCAAGCTTTTTGGTGTGCAGCGACTGCACACCAAAAGCGATGCGACTGCACACCAAAAGTGAAGCGACTGCCACGCTGTTGCGTACGAAGCTTGTCGAGTTTGTTCACGAATGTCCTAGGGTCCTTCAGGTACCTAAAAGAGAACTCGCTCATCTCTCACTTACGCGTGAGATGGACAATGGTGACGTTACGAAAATGCGTATGTTGAGTCCACGAGAGTGCAATGCCACAAGGCAATTCAACAATGAAACTTCCTATTTTACTCGCGGAAACCACGGTCTTACTATATGGTGCTCATTATAACGAGAGACGTGAATGCGTTTTTGACTAAGTGAAGCTCTTTATTGCGATAGTAACCAAAATCAACAGACAATCAAGCCAAGCAGCATAGGGGATGTTACTTGTAGTAATTACGATATGAATATAGCAATTACATGGACACTCTTAGCGCGTTTCCGCCATCACCGCCAGCGTCGGCACCACCGTCCGGTTCCGTATAAAGTCTAAATCCATAACATAAATTCCTGCGTAAAATGCTCTATGTGCGAGTGATAGCATGGAAGCACAGGCGACGAACGCCTGTTTAGAGGAGTGGAATCGCGACTACCGCATTTCGCAACGCGAAAGGAACATGGGCCGGAGGGGCGGCTGGATGGCTCCAAAATTTGCTCAGCCGGGCATGGTCTCCCTCGTTTATCTTTACAGGCATCAGCAGGCGGCTTACACCTTTGCACGCGCTGGTATGAAAGCTCGGCTTCCGATGAAGTGGTAGACAGCACCAACGTCGCTTCGCAGCTTCGCTCGCTACAGCGGTTGTGTTTCCTCAGACCGGCGCTTTGTTGAATTACGCCAGGTTGAATGTTATACTATTTAGCTGCAAGCCTTACGTCGTCTCTCACTCCACATAGTCACTACCGCATCCATTGCTTCGCCTTTGCGGCGATACTGTGGGTTTTTTTGCTGTGTAAGCGAACTTATCTATAGGCTTCCCAAGCAACGCTTAGCGGCGCTGCTGCTCTTGACAGGCAGCGCCATCTCTGGCAGAAAAAGAGAAACTGGGGCGTGATCAGCGAGCGTTTTCCCTTCTCGCCACCGCGTTGCCGCTCGCTTCCGTGCACGTGCAGAGCTCTCGCGGTGCACTTGCGGCGTCTCACAATGTACCGCGTGCAGTGCGGTTTCAAAAGGATCTTCAAGCTTGACTGGCACTTCCGCAAAGCGAACTTGATAAAATGAGGAAGGCTAGTCAATCACGTTAACGGTGAAGAGCAGACGATCGACGGCAACCACGCCCGACTCAAAGCGAAATGCATTTCCCAAGTCGCGATTACACCGTGTAGGACGTATACCTCGAGGTAAGTCTCATTCTGTCACGTTAAAGATGAATAATGGTCCACATGCACTCCGAAATGAAGCCGTACACGCTATCGATGTTCTGCGGCGTGGACTACGAATCATATGATTGTTGTTTTGATATGGCATGCTTACAGTAGCAGCCGTGTACTTTCGTGAACAAACGTTTGCGGCGTGCGAAAAAAAGATTATATGGCCATGGCACTGCTTCCTGAGAAGGTTAGAGTCAAGTCCTCCGTGCCGCTGGAGAATCACCCGTCGATTAAGACGCGAGGCAGCTAGCTGAGCTTCAACCACTGTGAAGCAAGATGAACTGCTCGCCTCGTTTTTTCCGCTCTCGCGTCATGCTTGCAGTCTCTTTTTATGATACCGACTTGACAGGCGTATAAAACCTGTTGCGTGAACGCGGCTAGAAAATCGCTCAAAGTCAGAAGGTGGTTAATTCAAGGTTGCAATTGCAAAGCATGTATGAAGTGCCAGTTATATTTAGCGGCTTAAATATATATCACCCCAATAAAGTGACAAAAACAAAGCAAACCTGCAGAACGATGTCAAAGCTTGCTGAAAATGCACAGACGTCCGTTCCGGCGTGATAAAGCAGCCTTCCCGACGCGTGAAATGCAGGCGCCGAACTTCTGACAATGTGCGGAGTTCAGTTGAATTCAACCAACCGCGCAACGCTAACGGTATAACGCGAATGTGAACGTTCAACAACGACGGGTAGGTCTCACGAGCACGGGGAATCAAAACACAAAGTTGCTTCACCTACAACCGTAACTGGACTTTAACAATGCGAGAAGACAGCGAGTAATCATTACTGTAGTCGCTGCGTGCATGCGCCCCGTTACTTACCGATTCAGGTAGTCGGAACGAACGAAAGCGATGAACTCAGACAGCCAAAATAGAAGGCGAGACAGCGCTGTCAGCTATCCACGCTTGCCGCCTTTATTTCTCGTGCGACACGCCCGGGAACCGATACAGTTTAACACGTGAATCGTGTGCCTTGTCTGCACTGTTGTGGCTGGCCACTAAACCGCAATACTTCGGACCACGCTTGCGCTTCCGCGGGGTCGCTTCTGCCATCGTGGAAATGCGCAGCTTCGCACAGCAAGCCTCTCGGTTCAACGTGCCGAGCTGACGGCCCCACAGTTACCCGCACCGAGAGAAGAACGCGAGCGCACGTGCGCTACCGCTACCGTGAAAGGGGCTGAGTCGGCCGCGCGACGGTTCAGAGTTTTCCGACAGAGCCGCAGCGCGGCTGGCGCGGCGCTGTCGTCGCGCCGCAAACTTGAGCTTGGGTTCCCTATAGGCGGTCATCTCTGCATCTCTCGTCAACAGATATACCACAACTTCGGCCAGAGTCTTAACTAATTATTACTACTAGGTCGACAATCAGCGCAACGGCATTGCTAGCTATAGTCACCTCGCCGGTAATACAGCGCCACAATTATGGTTTCTAATGCACGCCTTTTTAAAACAATGATATCTGGGGTTTTACGTGCCCAGACCACGACATGGTTATGAGGCACGCAACAGTGGAGGGGCTCCGGGAATGTTGACCATCTGGTGTTCTTCAACGTGCAACCGACATCGCGCATGCACGGGCCTCTTCCATTCCCCTTTATAAAATAAGGATGCTCTATTTGGCACAGTGCTGAAGAGGAAGCTGGAGGACTGGCTGTTGACACGCTACCAGCTGTAGAATATTGTACTGGCAAGCTGGAAAATGGTGAATAAAGAAACTATCGCGATGACCAAAGTGTGCAGGGAGCTTCGCGCGCATTTTTCATCGCTACGCGAACTCGATGACAAGGTGTTGCTCGGTCTTTCTCCTACGCGTCTGCAGTTGGGTAAACAGCCGCGCCAGTCGGTGATTGATTGCGCTGATGCGCTCGCGGAGGAGCTTACCGGCAACAGCTTTTAACGAGTTTATTAGGAGCCGCTACCATGATGTTCGTGCTGTGCCTGCTCGCAGTCCTCGAGTCGTCTGCCCTTACCCCTGCGTCTGCACATAACGTGTGCGACAAGCCACCAGGTATTATTTACTGATCACACGACGGCGGCATTGGCGTTCGCGGTCACTGTATCAATTTCGCAATTGAATGTTAATCGATTAGTCGATTGAAGATTATGGGTTCCTCTAATAATAAAGAGCAGGAAGAAACTGAGGTCATCACTAGTCTCCCTCAGGTCCCTGCCTCTTACGAAGAATTTCGCGTGGGTTCAATTCCAAATAGAATGTGATAAGACCTACGTGACCGAAGAAAGGTATTACCTTGATGAAATCATATTACACTGTAAGAGAGGGAGAGCGAGTTTTTAGAACGCTCAGCACAACGTGGTATTCCCTAATACCGTATTTACTCGAATGTAACGCGGTGCAGATTTCTGCTGCCTAAAGTCGACCATCGCGTGGCAATCGAATACCGAAATTCTATTTTCCTTTCCTGGATGCAATGAAAAGCCACCCCTCGTGTTACAGTCGTGATCGAGTTACAATGGAGTAAATATGGTATATTGTTTGCCTAACGTTGGCGAGCACTAATAGCATATTTTTATTCACAACCGTATAATAGCGAGGGTTTTGAATCTGGCTGATTTGATGGCTGTAGGAGTGGTTACGAGGGCTTATTTGTTAGCTGTCGGCACCTCAATTTTACGTTATACATAACGCCATCCGGCAAAATGACGTTCCACGCAGGTAGCCACTGCCACGAGGTGCGCTGGCTAAGACTTCCAGTGTTAAATCTTGCATAAATGCATAAATACAGAAGAGAGCGGACGGAGAGCAGCCCGCGTGTGTTGTAGTAAACCAGGCTGTACGACGCACTCGGAGGTTGCGGGTCTGGTTACCTTGGGCGACGATGTCAGTTAATGCATTGTGATTGGTTCCCTCACTGGCTGTGACGAAGATAATTGGGACGCTCGTTTGGCTGCTCATACATACATACATACATACATACATACATACATACATACATACATACATACATACATACATACATACACACATACATACATACATACATATGTATGTATGTATGTATGTACCTACCTACATACATACATACATACATACATACATACATACATACATACATACATACATACATACATACATACATACATACATACATACATCTACAACTTGCGACTGCCTCATCATATGAAAGTGCAAAATCTTTATTCTGCATTTCAATGCACATTGTGACAGGTGGTTCCACCGAGGTCTCACCGGCCCGGTATACGTAATGTGCTAGCGTTGCGTGATATTTTTCTCACGCAGATCCGTCGTTAATGAAGAAAGTGCTGAGGCCGACGGCCAAGGTTTTGCTGGATTGCGTGGCTGATGTGCTCATATTGCACAAGGTCAACACCAGCTTCCTCAACAAGGTGAATCACCGCCTGATGGCGGCTCTACTTAAAGGTTACGCCAAGCTCTGCAACTACCAAGTGGTCGTTTTTCTACGGATGGATATTTATAAGGGGTGTACAAGAAGGAATAATAAGCGCGATTGAGCAAGTGTCTTGTCTCACTTATTGCAAGACCAGTTTGCCAAGAATAACTTCTTTGCATTCCACACAACCTCTTCCAGCTCTCCTGTTGTATTATTCCCAGACGCCACTAGGTGGCGTGACAACGCACCTAATATACACAGACTAATGCGCCTGGAAGTGCACGTTGTTGCCTGTACACAAAAATGAATTCTCGTAGTTGTAGTAGTGCACATTCAATTTGAACACGTATTTGGCTACGTGTTAACGTCGTATTTAGCCTCATTGGTAAATGGTAGATAGGCACTTTTAGGACATAATTTCTAGAAACCACCAAAGATTGTTGTGCCGCATTTATAAAAACAACAACTATTTCCTACCCGCTGCAGTAGCCTAGTGGTTCTGCTGCTTGACTGTTGACCCGAAGGTGGTGGGATTGAATCTCGGCCGCGGCGGCCGCATTTCGATGGAGGCGAAATGCTAGAGGCCCATGTGCGTAACGTTAGGCCCACGTTAAAGAACCCCAGGTGGTCAAAATTTTCGAAGCCCTCCACTACGGAGGGCTCCGAAACGGTATATTAATACTGTGGTTTCCCGGCGTAAGAACCCCAGAAATGTTATTATTAGGAAATATTTCCTGTGGGTACTGAGCCAATGGGAATCGTCGACGCAGGTATTGCAATTCTCTTGCATTTTTCTTTCATTGACTTGAGTAAGCATGACCTGAAAGAGCATGCGGTTCTCGAAGTGTTCATTTTACTCTCTCTCCCCCGATATAGCCATATATACGCTATTTTTCTTCAATCTGCACTAGGTGGTGATTGTTGTTTGTGAATATCATGTCGAGTGCTACCAGGGACTGCGCGACATAAAGGATGTGAGTGTTCACGTTTTTTATTAACACCTATCGGCTTTGCAGCATTAAACAATGTGTATTGGAGGCAAAATATAACCTTCTTCACCAGAGCTAAAACTCGATAAGGTGTTATCAGTTCATTATGTCGATTGTTCACAAAGCACAGGTAAAAGACAGAAGACCCGAGTTCAATACATTTTATCTTAATATGTTTGTCACTACTCAACAGCAACGCCATCGGACTAGAGAGCGAAAGAGAGAGAGATAAAAATCAGGGGTATGCAGGAAAGTCAACTGTCAACTCCTAGCGTAGGGTAGCAAACATTCTGTTTGCTACCCTACGCTAGGAGGAGGGGGAAGGAAAAGAATAGGAGGAAAGGGCAGCCGCACAAACAAACAAACAAACAAACAAACAAACAAACAAACAAACAAAGGATTGAATGTGAGGAGCATGGGTAAAATAGCTTGTCCATAGAACTAAGTACCACCAAATCCAGGGGTACCGGTTTACTTCTGATACTTCGGGATTGCAGAGCTATATATACAATTTCTGTGGCAGAGAAGTATAGGACTTTCAATTTAACAGGGGCAGATTATAGTGCCAGTAATTAAACAAAAGGCGTGTATGCTAGAGTTCAGTACGAAATAAAGCTCTGGAAAATTTATATCAAAGTTCTATAGACATGAAAAAGAGTGGGAAAAGAAACTATCGATGAGGAGCTACATCCAGAAAATAAAAAGAGACAAGCAATATCATTACTCAGCGAAGTTACATTGAAGCTCTGTCACACAAAAGAAAATTAGTAAACACTGTACAAAACACGCTTCTTTTGATACCTTGAGTACGCTTCAGTGTAAGAATAGTCTGTAAAAAAAGTTCATGATCTCCTTAATACAGCTCCATTTAGGAACTGAATTGGTGTACATTGCAGAGAAGAAACCTAAATACTTTTCGTATGACTGCCCAATATGCAAAAGATCAGATAGCTACTCATCTAACCTCTGCACTAAAATGAGATTACAGTTTTGCTTTCAAAAAGAGAACGACGAGCTTAGGCACCACTGCCCTATGGCATAGTACATCAGCCATGGACAAATTCACGAACATTGTGTGAAAACGTTTAGTACAAACCTGCATAAACATTTTTAAAAGTACCGTTCCACTTACTTTCTGTCTTCTTTCCCCCTTCCGAGTGTAGAACAAACAGGAATCAACTTTTTTGACCGCCTTGTTTTCCCAACTTATCCCTTCGCTTTTCTATCCAGGCGATCTTATCTTGCTTCACTCTTATATGGCCAGAAAATGATTGCTTTCTATATTGCACTGAGTAATAAGTTTGCTGATAGTCACACAGTGAGTAGCTTACGGAACAATACAAAATTCTTTGACATGCTGAATTAGCTTTGCCATTTGATACTCAAGATGCGCAGCCTTGCACCTTTTTCTTCTCTGCCTTCTTTTGCGTTCGACAAATTTCAACCGAGAAGCGACGCAGTAGAGATCACGCGCATAAGAATATATTAATTTAGTTTTTATGCAGGGGAACGACGGCGTGACGAAACACACGTAATAACAGCCACTCGTAAAATCGATAAGTCGATTGTTACATATAAAATTGGTAGAGATTCGCATTACTAAACACCGCTTGACTAAAAATCTAAATAACAATATACAACGGAGTAAACATCTGATACATGAGAACAAAGCCACCTTAAGTGATACATTCAATGACACATAAAAATGATGAAAGCTTCTCATTACAAAATACAATAGCAGTTATAGCTACTCAGAGTTACATACAAAGGAACAACCAGGAAATCCCATCTCTGATATCACAATAATTTATATTCAGCAGCGTGACGTATCACGCATTACTTTAGTACGCCGTTGAGAGCAATACAGCCGACACAATGTTCAGCAATATATTCCCTGCGTCACTAAATTTCTTGACCGAGAGTGAAAATGTAGTCATTTTCATAGCATTTCGCTCGCCTGAAACGAAGGCGCTTTTTCAAATGCGTAAACATCAACACAGAGGGGTTTTCATTGCGTAATTCTGGCTCAACATATTAAAGTAATCATTCTTTGCGCTATGCTGCAGATGCTCGAAAGAAGGCGCATTGCTGGAGAATGCATGCTCAAGAACTTCTTCAAACGTTATGTAAGTTCGGCAATATCTACCCACTCGAATAATATACTTTCGTTCGGGCGCTTTTCACTAGTTCAGCTGGATAGATTTATATTGCTCACCATATCTCTCTTCGTAATATAATAAAGTAGTAGAAAAAGAATTGCCAGGGTTGAACGTAGCAAGGAAGTTTGTGGAGTGATAGCTCGGTTTTGCTTGCTTCAGGAAAGGTTGAGAGCATTGGTTTGCGGAGCTTTAACTTTACTGCACGTCTCGATTTAGGCAAGGGCTACGAGAAATCGCCACGCTTAGACTACAAGCCGCGACAAGTGAGCCAAAGTGTTTCACAGCGAGAAAACACGCAGACTCTGCTCGGCGCTGTCAGCGCTCATTCAGGCCTGAACGCGACGTGAACTTGGATGCAGCGAGCGCCTCTGGCGGTGGCGGCACGAAACGCCCTAGAACCGCTGTTCGTTTTCGCCAGCGCGCCGGCCTAGTGTTTCTATGAAGCTCTTTCGCGGGCGTTGATATTGCCTGAGCTTGAAAGTCAGATTCATTTTGAGATTGTATTGGGAGGAGCAGAGCTATCGCTCAAAAACGCGAGCTGCGGTAATCAGCACTTTCGCGAAAGTCCTGATTTGATATCTCTCTAAAGTCTAGCGTTTCACTCTGCTCTGGATGTTCTTTCGCGAAGGTAGAACTACAAGTTTTAACAGTGGTAGAATAATTCAGTGACCGCGGAAAGTTGGTAGCTTGATACGAACACATTGTATGCAAGCCTGAGTTCGGTGGCTGATAGCTCTTGAGTTTCAGTTACGATGTTTAATAGCCAATAGGTAGTACGTACTCGTGTGTCTGTTCCACTCCGTGTATTTCAAAAATTTTCCTGAAAGCCACGTGCAACCCTTGAAGCATGTTAATTACTTCATAAATATTTTGACTAACATTGTGGGGCCTATGGCTGGTACATTTAAGTATTGTTCTTCTTCAAATACATTTTCAAGTATTGTTTCGTAGTAACATCCTTATTGTAGTCTTCACCATTTTCAATCATTGTTAGCCATTTCGAGCAGCTGCATTTTATTGTTCTGTTAGTTATAGAATACAAATTACGTTAAATGTAAAGATATTTTTGATTGATAATAATGCTTACTGTATTGCTAGGTGCAGTGTTACTGTTAGGAGAGTGCACGAGTGTAGAGCGCGCATGATTTGTTTAAAAAATTTAAATGGTGAGCTCTTTAGCAGTTAACTTGTGATTGTATCAACTGCTAATTTCGGCACCTTCACGCATCATCAGCCAGCAAATGTAGCTGTATTACCAACATATCGATAGCCCCACAATAACGCGTTCCATTAAAAAGGGAATTTGTGCATATACTATACGGCCATAATCTACGCTGGGCACATTTCAACCAGCACTGGGCGTACAATAAGTTCGTTGTCCAGAAACAAAATATATGATCAGCATTTTGTGGATCGATGATCGAGTGCTTCCCCTTATTGTGATCCAGCCGGAAGACAAATGATGTGTTGCATTGCATTAAACGCCTATCTCTGCTCTCCGTGGTGCTGCTCCAAAGAGTATAGCAAATCTGTTAAACTTGAAAAGGTCGAACAAAAATAAAATAATACTTTCACGAAGTTCTGGATGAACTAGGCCGCACTGAAGAAGTCTTTCAGTCACTTTTATAGTATCTTCCCAGCCAAGTCAGGACTCGTGGACAGTAATACGATGCCCGAGAAGCACTATAAGTGTTGATACAATTTCTGTCACTATCATTTGATATGCGCGAACGCTGTGAAGACTAGTGTCTGCTGTCAGCAGATGGAATCGTCGCGATGTCGGGAACTGAGTTCCGATTACATTCTCTATTTGCAGCCTACTTTCGAATCAACAAATGGCGCTGAAGGAATGGACGTGATCAAAAAATTGATGGTAAGTTATTAACTTCGCACAGACCTCAATATTCCTAGCGCCCAAACTGAATAAGAGCTCTCGTTCGCCTATATACGTTATGTATAATCACTCTCTCACTTCTAGCGTTTTGGTGACGAGACGTCAAATAACCTGATCGCACCGTTGATCTCAAGCAGATATGACAACATGTTCCTGGCCATAAACCCGCTGCAGTGGTATACTTCCTGGGCCGTGCTACAAATGAGATTGAGTATTTTTCGTCAAACGCGCGCCATAGTAATGCTGACGGCATATAGAAACGCTTTAATAGCACCCATTGAGTGAACGATGAAAATGCCTCATGGTCCAATTTTTCTAGTGTAATTCAGTCCGACATCTCTCAGAACGTCTTATGCAGCTTCGAAATATTCAAGCGAAGCTTCTATTGACTGACGCTTGAAGCTTGTGATGGCGTTCGAAAAAACCCACCGCCACGGAAACAAACACGTGACGCGCTTGCCCAGAAAGCTTCCTCGCCAACAGATAGTGCACACCAAAGAAATAAGTAAAATTAACAAATTTTCTTTCTGCATCAGGGGTTTGAATTCGGGTCCTCCCCGTCCGAAAGGGGGTGTCTTGAGGCCACACGCCCGTGCTTGTAAAATGTGAGCTGAATTGAAGCATATGAATGCGGTCTACAGTGGATGCAAAAAACAATTGGCATGAGCGCTTCATTGAAATATTTCGTGTGGGCGGAATAAAAGCGATCTGCCGGGAAATGCCTAAGTTCGATATCAGGAATTGCACATTTCAGGAAAATTCCGACTCGGAGAAGGTTGAATACCCAACCAGAGTTTCTGTGATCGCGTGATGGTCCTTTCGTGTGGCCGTTCTAGTATTTCTCTATGGTTCTAGGGGCTGACGAACGCTGGAAAGAACACGAAACGCGCCATGCCGATTCATCCCGAAAACAGTGATCCGGGGACCAGTAGCGTAGCGAGAAATTTTTTTCGACGAGTGGACGGGGGGGGGGGGGGGGTCCACCAAACAATATGTATGTTGGTGCGCTCGTTTGCATGTGTGCGTGTATATATACCAACGCAAAACTGAAAATTTTCGTGGAGGAAAAGGGGAGAGGGGTTTGAACGCCCCAACCATTCCACACACCCCCGCCCCCTATGACTAGGCCAGTGCCGGGGACAACCTCTACCTAAACAAAAATGAACGCGTACGTTACGAGATAGCATTGCGCAATGCGAAGCGAAAAAAGGAAGGAATGAAATAAAGAAAAAAAGGAAGAAGGAAAGAGAGAAAGAGAAAAGAAGGCGCTTGCCCCATTTTTTCGGTATGGGAAGGGCTCCTGAATTAAAATTTTGTGTTCAATTATGCTTAATTCAATTTAGTCAACATCTCGACTTTATTACAGTGACTACATTAGTGAGCATGCGAGCATTGGAGGCTGGCATATCATGCGTTTCGGCAGTTACTCCATGACGTCTCTACAGCGCGTTCTTTATATGCAGACAGACAGACAGACAGACAGACAGACAGACAGACAGACAGACAGACAGACAGACAGACAGACAGACAGACAGACAGACAGACAGACAGACAGACAGACAGACAGACAGACAGACAGACGTTTTCAGATAAGGTGTCAGTGAAATGTATTGAAGCCGTGGATATCGATATCTCTGAGTCGGTTCAAGACCCACAATCTAAGAGTACAGGATGCGGGAAAGGTGTTTTTCGCTACAGGTTCGGCATGCATTTATTTACCTGTGTAAGTTGCTTATGCACCATAAAAACCAACCAAACCTAACCAAACCAACCTGTGTATTTATTAGAAATAAGTACGTCTCCCACTTCACTCCTCTCATTCGCTGACATCATCGTTTTCTTGAAGTATTACAAAAACAACTAAATAATGGGAACACACAGCTCAGAAAGGAAAGAATAGAATAACCTTGGTTGCATGCAGTTAAATCAAGTTTGTAGAGTGATAACTCGTCATCGCTTGCTTTGGGAAAAGACATGACCATTGGGTTGTAGATATTTAACCCTATTGCAAGTCTCGGTTTAGGCACGAACGACGAGAAGTCTATACTCTTCGACTACAAGCCGCGACAAGGAAGCCAACGCGTTACTCCACAACACAACACACAGACGCTTCTCGGCGCCGTCGGCGTTCTAGGCGCGTAAGCGCAGTGGAGTTGGGTGCAGCCAGCGTCCCTGGCGGTGGTGGAACGAAAGACTCACCAAGAGCCTCTCTTCCTTTTTGGGAACGCGTCGCACTGCAATTCGCTGAAGCTCTTTTGCCGGCGTTGACCTCGGCTTATACTGAAGGTGATATTCACTCAACGAAGCTGTTTCAACAAGGCGTATAGATAATACTACAGAATATGAAAGAACAAATACGAACAACTTCTCACACAATATAAGAAAATATCCCACACAATAATAGCAGCACGAGGTAAGAAATCGCAAACTATAATTTGTACGCACAGCTCATAGACATGCGTAAAAAAAGAAGTTTACGCAAGATAGCCTGGCATATCATCCCAGGAGCATCATCATCATCATCATATATGTGGAAATAAACAAAAATCTCCTTGCGCGTTTATGGACGAACGTGAAAACGTTTGAAAGATAGTTTCGGAAATACGGAAGCATGCGCTGCCTCTAATCAGGCGCCAAGGTTCTTAGGAATGCAGTTCCTTCTATGCCGATTCATTTCGTACAATGTGTAGAGCTGGAGCGAATTCACTTATGTTTGCAGGTATGCCTTCACAGCAGCGATGAGTTGCTTTTCGAAGAAGATGATGTTACCAGTGCCGTCATGCACTGGGTATTTGGCCTCCTGAAGACGGGCTCTTGAACAATGACTAATACTCGAAGCAGCAACGAGTATGAAAGACGCGAATATGTGTGTGTGCCGGCCGTATGTAGAGAACGAATTGAAATGTGAAGCTACAAATAAAGAAATACTGCTTAGTGAAAGAGATAGACTCTTTATTAGAAGAACGGAGATTTTTGCCGGCGTCTATATACCGCTGGCTTGCTATTCTGTATAGCAACGTTCGACTGCTGCTGCTGTCCTCTTCTTGTGGTGAAGCCACTTGCGGGAATTTTCTTTGGTCTTGATACCGGCGGTTACTGTTCTTCTTATCTGTTTAATTTCCAGTATAATTTGATAACGCTTTTAAGTGTGATTTCTTTCCTTTTTTGATGTCTGTCTCATCTCCGGGCCAGAGGGCTTCCCTCTGGTCTGCTTCAATCCCCTCTCAGGATGTACCATTGGACCTCTTCTTGCGTGGAGGCATCAGTGCCGTTCCTGTTGCTTTGGTTCCTACGAATGGTGGAGTGATTCGCATGAAGAACCCCAAAGCCATCCAGTCTGAGCTTCACAAGGTGACCCCACATTATCTGCAGATAACTGAGGTCCGACAGTTCGGACGTGGCGGCATTCTCTGCTGCTCCCCTGACCAGGCCTGCCTTCAGGACCTTCTAAAGTGCTCGTCTTTTGCTTCACAACCGGTGAGCTGTTTCATTCCACCCCACCTTGCTTGCTGCAAAGGCCTAATCCGTGGAGTCGACGCCAGCCTTAGCCCGGCGGAAATCTTGGATGTTTTTTCAGAGGCAGGTGCAGTTTCCGTTTATCGGTGTAACAGACAAGTGAACAATGTTAGGATTCCAACCGAGTCAGTTATCGCCACATTTGCAGGGACATCGCGTCCATCAGAAATCAAAGCATGGCCATTAATCTACAGAGTTGAACCCCTTGCTCCTCGACCTCTCCAATGTGGTAAATGCTGGCGCTATGGTCATAGTGCGAACGGTTGTCGATCAAATGTACGATGTCGTAAATGTGGGGCTGAACACAGTGCTGATGATTGTACCTCAACTAATGAATCCTGCTGCTTATGCCAAGCCACTCGCACAGCTGATCACTCCGATTGTCCTGCGAAGGCTAAAGAAATGCAGGTCCTTGACATCATTGAGAGAAGGCGATGCTCGCGCCGAGAAGCTCTTGCTGAGGTTCAGAGTAGAACACAAGGATATGCAGGCGTTACAGCCCGTCAGTCTTTCACTATGGATGCATCACTTACTCAGTCAATTTCTTCTATTGTAGTGAAAGTAGTGGAAAAGTCCCTAGAAAAACTTCTGCTGAACATAACAGAGACATTGGCTCAAGTGATTTCGGCGCAGTTATCTGGCATTTCGGAGCAGTTATCCAAGAGCGTTCAGAATTCTTTGGTACTAAATAAGTCTTCACTTGGGTCTCTATCAGGTACTTCTAGTATTAATGTCAAGCAAGCTTCTAACTCACGAATGTCTGATCAAGAATGTCTGTCCGATTCCGGCTCTCAGAGTATTCAGGATGTAGACATGGATGCCCGAATGCTGAAACGCACCATATCTCCAACTCACAAGAAGCACAGTTCTTCTCCTAAATCCAAGAAAAGTGTGAAGGAGTCTTTGTCCAGAAATGATTTTTTAAAAGATAGTATTTTGGATCAAGCAGTTGCGGCTGCTTGTCTGTCATCACAATAGGGTGTCTTCGAGTCCTTCAGTGGAATTGCCGTTCTATACTTTCTGCTGTCACCGATTTATTATACCTTATTTCTCAGAATTCTCCGGACGTTATTTTATTACAAGAAACTTGGTTGTCTTCAGGTCAAACGTTTCATCTACCAAATTATAAATGTTTTCGGCTAGACAGGAATTCACGAGGTGGAGGAATAGCGTTTTTCATCGCATCAAAATTTTGTCATAGAGCGAAAGTTGTTTTCCAGACAATGTCAAGTGATCACGAGGTTTTAGTATTAGAAATTGAAACTCCAGGATCGGGTCCAATCACTCTTGTGAACAGCTACTTTCCGATTGGCGTAAAAGATGAACGTATTCTTGACTCCGCTCAGAGTATCTGTAGACCGAATACGTTATTAGCGGGCGACTTTAATTCGCACCACGTATCTTGGGGGTATCGCACAGACGCATCAGGAAAAATTTTGTGGAACTGGATCTGTAAAAACAACTATACATGTCTCAATTCCAAAGCTCCTACTTTTGTAAGAGGTACTTCAAGATCTGTTTTAGACTTATCATTTGCTAGCTCAACCCTTCTTATCAGTTCTTGGTCTGTAGCGAATTCTGCAACTAATAGTGATCACTGCCCAGTAGTGATTGATATTAATTACTCCTTGGTCCCATTGGATATTCCAACTCACAGTTTTGTTAACTATTCCAAATTTAAAACTTGCTTACAGTCAGCTTTGTCCTCTCTGACTAATTCCGATAGTGCTATTAAAGCTATGAGTCTGTGTTCGGTTTTAAAATGCTCTATGAAGAAATCGCAGTTTACGGTAACCTCAGCAAAAGAAAAACCTGTAAGTGGTTGGTGGGATTCAGAGTGTGAACGAGAGTACAGGCGTAGAAAGGCCGCATGGAAAAAACTTCTCCACAACCAGTGCCCTACTAATTGGAGTAACTATAAATTCGCCAAAGCGATGTTTAAGAGAACTGTTTCCATGGTGAAAGCTAAGTATGATGAAAACCGTTATGCTTTTCTCTCAAGGAGTAGGAACAAGAAAGCTCTTTTTCGATTTCTTAGGTCGCGCAAAATTATCCCTTCGCCCATAAACATTGAATCCGTTGTTCTCTCTCCATCAGAATTGGCTGACTTATTAGATGGCATCGCACTAGGCTTACAAAAGCGCTTCACCTCTCAACTGCAAGCCGTTTTCCCCAAACCTTCTTGTGTGAATGATTTCGAGCGAGTAACTATAGAAGAACTTGCAAGTGTTGTTCACACTCTTCCCAATTCAGCTCCAGGGCTAGATGGCATTTCAACAGGTATGTTAAAATTGCTATTTGAGGTGTCTTCTCAGGACCTTCTCAATCTTGTCAATTACTCACTCGAGAATGGCTGGGTTCCTCCAGATTGGAGAACTGCAAAAATAATTCCACTGCTCAAAAAACAAGGAGGAGGTGTACATATTGATAATATAAGACCTATCGCACTAACTTCGCATGTTATTAAATTAATTGAAAGAGTATTGTACAATAGGATAAACAAATTATAGCAGCTAACTCAATTCTGAGCCCATGTCAGATAGGCTTTAGACCAGGATATTCTATATGGTTTGCACATGTAGATTTAGAGGGACGGATTAAGCTTGCTCGGCACAGGCGGCAATATTCAGCATTGGTAACATTAGATTTGGCTAAGGCATACGACAGTGTAGAGCATGCTACCTTGCTCAACTGTCTAAAAACTTGAACTTCCCGCAATATATTATTAATTGGCTGTATGAGTTTTTAAAGGATAGAAAATTTTACTGTTCCCAGCGTGGCTTATCTTCCCCAAAATATAGCCAGTCCAGAGGAGTCCCTCAAGGTTCCGTTCTTTCTCCTGTTTTATTTAATGTACTATTAAGTTCAGTTCCTATGAAGACTAACGTTCATCTGTATGTATATGCAGATGACATCGCGTTTTTCTCTTCTGCGTGTGATATTCAGTCATTGCATGCTACACTACAATCATATTTAGGAACTTTAGAGTTATGGTTTGATCAGATACGAATGACACTAAACGTCAGTAAATGTTCTGTTATTGTTTTTCCTTTGAATGCTCCAATTAGCATTTCACTACAGTACCGTCAAGAAATAATTCCCCAAAAAGACTGCGTTAAGTATTTGGGGTGTTTTATGACGAAAACTAACTTGGCTACATCACATTGAGCATATTAAATCGAAGGCAGCTCGCAATATGGAATGCTTCGTAAACTTGGTCGTCACCCCACTGGGTTACGCAGGGACAATCTCCTTATGATTTACCGCATGTATGGTCGCCCGATTCTAGAATTTGGTTGCCGTGTTATTCTCTGGGGGCCAGCATACAAAATTAATCCCCTGGTTCTTTTAGAGCGCGAGGCTCTTCGTAGTTGTCTAGGGGTTCCGAAATTTACAGCGAACGGTGTTCTATATCAAGAAGCCGAGTACCTACTCTGACTTGCAGATTCCGCATTCTTACAGTCCAAACGTATTTAAAAATTTACGCATCTTCTCTAAGACGTTTTACAGTTTGTATTCATTTCTGAATCGAGATCATTTTTTAATGAGCCATGGTCTCGGATACATAAGCCGCAAGTTTTGTTTGTGCAGGAGCAGCTAGATCTTTAAAGGTGAATATACGCAACATTGTTTCAAATGATTTCTCATTGGCTAAGACAAAAATTGAATTCGATGATATATTCCCATCCAATTCTAAATTTCTTCCCTCTAGATATCTGAGAGGCTTGCTAGAAGACCATTTAGGCCAGTTGGGAATTTTTAACGTAATTGCTACTGATGCTCCATGCGTGAAGAGAAAGCGGGAGTAGGTATTTTCTCAGAGGCTTATCTTGGTCATTCTCACTGCGACTGCCGGATTATACTCCAATATTTGAAGCAGAGCTCTTAGCAATTCTTTTAGCCCTTCGCAAGATTTCAGCAAATGAGTCGTCAGCTGTAATAGTCACTGATTCGAAATCTGTATGTAGTGCTCTCACTTCAGCTTCTCCTTCCGAGTCCTCCTCCTTAAATTTATTCATATCATTAATTCCTAAAAACTTAAGCACAGTTCGGTTGGTATGGGTGCCAGGTCACCGTGGCATATTTTTAAACGAGATGGCGGATGTTCTCGCGCGGTGGTCCCTAGATGGTCCTGCACTGTACATTGTACCAGATACAGACTTTATTACGGCATCTAGATTCCGAAAATACGCATTACATCAGGATTCCATGAAAGCAAGATTACCAGAGCAAGAATATGGTCACCTTTCTTTTCCTTGGAACAATAAATGGTGTCCCTCTCGTAAATTGGAGGTGGCCCTTACTAAACTTCGATGCCGTATTCCTCCTCTAAATTTTTATTTACACAGGGCTGGTCTGGTTCCGTCCCCTCTTTGCTTTTTATGTCAAGAGCCTGAAAACATTGATCACTTTTTAATACATTGCCGTCGTTTCTCCAGTCACAGGAAAAAACATTTCGAATATTTATTGAGAAATTTGAACATTCCTCTAGATTCTGCAAATATTCTTTCCCTTGGGGCGTCCTCTCTGGGCCACAGCAACAGGAACGTTTGCATAGCTGTCTGCGAATTTCTTCGAGACACAAGAAGAGTTCCTTATTAAGTTATTTCCTATTGCTATTTGGTATTTTATAATTCTTTTCTCTAATTGATTATTTTCGATATTAAGGTTCTTTTCTCATTCTATTGGCACATAACCCAAAGATTCTTATTTTATTTTCAATACTCGCTTGTAGTCCGATTAATTCAATTACTTTTGTCTAAATTCTAAATTTCCATGTAATGTTTACCGCCGGTTTCATGGCCAATCCCCCTTTGTGGGTAAGAGCCAGCAGTGGAGGATCAAGCAAGCAAGCAAGCAATCATGCCGAGTGGGCGAAGCTCCGGGTATCGTATGGGTAAGTAACCGTAGGTTATCCGAGCGTTGTCCCATATAATGTAAATTGAGTATCAAATTTTTTTTTAGATTTTTCGAAGGCTTTTGACAAGATTAATCATCACCTACTACTCTACAAGCTTAGGACCCTTAATATTGATGGCGGCATTCTTACATGGATCGAGTTTTTTTCGAACTAATCGTTCGCAGTACGTTATTGCCAATAATTACAGCTCCCCCTCTTCTCCGGTTACTTCTGGTGTGCCCCAGGGCTCTGTGTTGGGCCCTTTACTTTTTTTCTTATTTATATTAACGATTTAACCGATGTTGTAACCTCTTCGATTCACCATTTTGCAGACGACTGCGTTGTATACCGTGAAATTTCAAATAACTTCGACACTAGTTCTTTGCAAACTGACATTGCTAATATTGCTAGCTGGTGCACAACTTGGCACATGGACCTCAACACTAACAAATGTAAAGTTATACGCATTTGACGTGCAACCAAACTTCCTGCTAACTACACCTTAAATAACACTACTCTAGATACTGTTACTTCGTATAAATACTTGGCAATTCACATATCGTCTGACTTGAGCTGGAAACATCACATTAACTACGTTATTAACAATAGCAACCGTACGCTAGGATACCTACGACGCAACTTTAGTCGCGCCCCTCTAGTCGTGAAACTAACAATGTATAAAACATTAGTTCCTCCAAAACTCGAATATGCGTGCTCCATCTGGGACCCTTTTCAACTGAACTTGACTCACTCGCTTGAAATGGTACAGAATAACGCAGCACGCTTCATATTATCTAACTACCATCGCACTAGCAGTGTCACATCAATGAAACGCACTCTTTCCTTGCAGTTACTTGAATCACATGGCAAAGCATCTCATCTCTTACTTTTTCACAAGATTTTAAATCAATCACTTTTGAAACCTCAGTTCGTTGCTACCCCATCTTATCGCTCAGATCGCTTAGATCATCACCATAAGGTACACGTCATTAGCTGCCGCACTAACACCTATCATTCCTTTGTCCCACGCACGTCCAGCGACTGGAACCACCTTCCCTCCGACATCGTTTCCATTTCAAATCATGACTTGTTTTCTTCCACCGTACACAACTACTTACTTTATGACGCGTGAAGTTCGTATTGTATATGTTTTTTCCTACTTTATTTGTTCTGTATTTCTTATTGTACCTACATATGCATTGTGTTAGCCTAACATCGTACCTTCATATGTATTGTAATTGTTATTATTTTGATGTTACTTAGTTTGATTTGTTTATAATTTGTTATTTCATGTAACCCACTCCCCTCCGTAAAGCTTTGGCGATTGAGGGTTGTGGGGATCGAGAGCGTCCTCCTACCTGGCGCCTCGTTCCCCAGCTGCCGCGCGCGTGCCGGCCGCGTAGCCCGGGCGCACATAGGCGCCGGCAATCGCCAAGATGGCGGCCAGGGCGCCTCCTTGTCTGGGCGAGCCAAGCGTCGGCTCCGTCCCGCGCTGGCATGTCCGGGCACGCTACGCTGGCGAGCTGCGCGGGCCTACGTCACAACGCAGCGCCATTCCCCATTGGGCCGCTGGTGACATCCTCCTCTCCTACGAGCTAAGATGCGCCCGACGATTCGCTCGTGGCGGGAGATGCTCTCAGGCTAGCACGAGAGGTTGACGCGCTGCTCTAGCAGGCGGCTTCTCGTTCGTGTGCTCGACCGCTGCCCCAGGCCCCGGAAAGTCTCAAGTTCCAGCGATCGCCGCAGAGGGCGAAAAAATCGACCGCGGCGAGTTCCAGCTTCAAACACCGGGAGTGGATCTACTAACCTCTGCGTTAGGATAACATGGCGACGTTGTGGTGGCCGCCATTCGCGCTATTTGACTTTTTATGTAGGGGCGCCCTCGTCGGGCCCAAACTTCAAATTAAAATATTCTTGAAATAAGGAAGTTTAGTTGTTTGCTTACTGTTACACTTCAATAATCAAATTGCTGTTTATACGAAGTGGACTTGCCTTGCCAGGTACCACGTCATCAATCTTTTGTAATA
The DNA here is from genome assembly GCF_013339695.2 of Rhipicephalus sanguineus. Classification (NCBI taxonomy): domain Eukaryota; kingdom Metazoa; phylum Arthropoda; class Arachnida; order Ixodida; family Ixodidae; genus Rhipicephalus; species Rhipicephalus sanguineus. The sequence goes on along the minus strand of NC_051179.1, from coordinate 84,914,150 downwards.
GTTTTTGCTCCAACAAACTCGTAGTTGTCAGCAGCCTATCGGCATCATTATCTTCATTTCAAAATATACCGCGGCGCAACGACAGGTAACGGTTCGCGGTGCATTGGCATGGGTCTCGCGCTGTTTCGTTTCGCTGTAAATGTTTCGAGCCACTGCCGGCCGACACACTCGCTTTTGTTCTGTTCGTTTTGACTCGTTAAAATCCCTTCGCGAAGTGCATTCAGCTGACTTCAGGGGAACGAAGGAACCGTTGAAGCTTTCACCGGATGACACTCGTTTCAAGCCCGAGAATACACGGACCGGTGAGTAAAAACCCATTGCTTCAGTTTTTTTTAACCAATGGCTTTGTGTGGGTGTCACACGGAGGCGACGCACTGCAATATTAAATTTTTCAACGTCATACTCTGTCGTTGAGAAAACGTGCGTTCCTTGCGGCGTGGCTTCACGAGGGAGCGGGTTGCTGAGTTTTATCGTTCGGTTAACATTAACCAGGCCACTGCAATAAATAAAGGGAGGCAATTGCATCACCAACGCCTCGCATGTATCTTCGTAACTAGCCCGTATATCAGTGCAAAAAACATATGAGTTATAGTTTGCCGGATCGCATTTGAGAAGCCAGGTTTAGAGGTCGCATTTCTCCTGCTGTTAGTTTAGGTTACCTTTACTACACATTTAGTGTAACAAAAGCTTCACATAATTATGAGTGTACTTTCACTTTAGTGTGATAAAAAACCGTCACTATAATCAGAAATATTCTTTTTTCTGCTGTAGCCTCCTGGCCTGACAAGGAAACAGCTGTGTGCAATGAGCAAGGCACCTGTTACATGACACGCCTTGTAAAGAAGCTAGCCCGAGTGATACAACATGCATTATGAGGTACGTTTACATATATGTATAACAATCCGCTGTTTTTGTTCACTATGTTCATATGTTTACTTTTGCAAAATTTAATAATTCATTGATTATGCTTATCAATATCTGGTGATGTCATTACTTGTTTTTCCAGAATTGCCAGGCAACGACAGGGTGACTACCCCCGAATGTCCACTCTGCAAGTGCGGCGAAACATGTGAACGTCTGCTGCTACAACAGGTCATCTTGAACCTCACGCTTGCAATGCTGTATTTGTGAATGGTTTACCAGGCATCTCATGGAGCTGTGCCTACAATCGTCTACAAGTATTAGCTGTCTACTGTGTCATGCAATCTACACCGCAATAGCGTTGAAATTGAGCACTAGCTCCGTGCATTAGTTACGTTACCTGGCACTGCTGAGCTCAACGACGCAGGTTTTATACCCAGCCACGGTGGTCACGTTTCATTGGGGGCGAAATGCAAAGACACTCGTGTGCTTAGGTCTGCGTCTGAAGTTCAGGGAAAGACAGAAGCTTGAAGAGACGAAAAATTTGTGAACAAGAGGTGTCGCTGGAGCAAATGTTTCGACAAGCAGTCTTGTCTTCTTCAAGGCTACAACTGCGTTTGTTAAACTCCAGTCAGTTAGAATCAATCTAGAGTTGCCCACTACTGTATGACTCATAATCATATCATGGTTTGCATGTGAATCATCAGAAATTATACATTTAAGGGTAAATATATAGAAGTCTGTCTGGCTGGGCAAGATGATAAGAATAGAAAGACTCTCCAGCCACATTTAATCATTAGTCTTCTTAATTTTAAAAAAAACTAAGAGACCAAACGAGTCTCGAAACGTAGGGTCAGTTTTTTTTTAAATTATAAATCACATTACAAAACGAACATCATGGCAGTGAGGGGAATTAACAGTCTTTCCAACATCTAATAATATCTGGGGTTTAACATCCCAAAACGACGATATGATTATGAGGGATGCCGTAGTGGAGGGCTCAGGAAATTTCGACCACCTCGGATCTAAGTAACGGGCCTCAAACATTTTCGCCTCCATCGAAAATGCAGCCACCGCGCAACATAAATGGAACATTTAGTTGTGCATTATGAGACAGTTTACAAACTATGCTCAAAACTGTTTTGCCTTAATTAACTGTGTTTAGATCATAGAAGTTTACAAAAAGATACGACAAAGCTTTACAAGGCTGTGCTCAATTACATTAGCCTTTGCACATATGTTCAATGGGCTCCTTCAAATTATTTACAGCTAATAAACAAATTATAAGTGTGACGAGCACTTCTTCCAGCACAGCTTCACCAAGCACGTTTACGTTGTCGTGATGAGTGAGATTGTGTTCAGTGAGTATGGTAGTGTTTTCTTTTTTACATAGCAGAGAAACGTCCCAAATTTGTTTCAACACATCTACTTCTGCTGTTTGATTAAATTGACATGTCACAGTTGCAGCACCTTCCACTATGAAGTGAAAGTCTGTGAACTACTGTCACGAAAAAAAACCTAGGAAATCGAAGAGGTAATTTAAAACACACATGAATTTGGACTTATCCACAGCCACACTACAAGATTTTACGTATTGTCACGGGGTCGTGACGTCGACGAAAGCAGCAGTCGGTGTGTCCAAGATGAAACTTTTTTATTCGGCAAACTTGTGGCCGGGAAACGAAAGTCAACTACAGCAATACACACTGCACACTGATAGCGGCGAACAGGCGTCGGCCGTCGATAAACTGATCTGTGGCAAGGCGCGTCGGCATTAGTACCTGCGGCATCGAACATTCGAGCATTATCACTGGTGGCTGCGTTAGTTCGACAATAAACTGAGCTGTTTGCAGTTGCACGCTCCAGCCTAACAGAAGATCCTAAAATAATCTGGAATGTTCCCAGACATTCTGGCACGGTTTGCGCAAGCAGTAACTACACGTGCAATTGGCCAATAACATAAAACATAGAAAGAAAGGTGCGCATGTGGCAGTATTTCAAGCCGGAGCTTCTAAAAGTAGCAGGGAGAATACATACTTGAGCTCTCAAGCCCAAATATATTGAAAAAGTAAATAACACAATAACAAGTATGCAATATATGACCTTTATTTATCCAGCATTGGCACAGGTTCACATCATGCCCCACAGCTTGATTTCGTGAGTCTGCTTGCAATAGAGTGCTCAAGTTCTATCGACATGTCTATGTGATACAGAGATTGTGCTTACGGCTGAGCAGTTGTTTAGTGTTCTGTGCGAACACCAACAAAGATGTACAGTGCATGCCTAAAGCTTATTTTCTTAGAATTGTGCTTCTAGAATCTGTAAGCACTCGCGTTATATCTCTGTTTCTTTATCATTCATCTATGCTGCATACTCAGCAGTCCGATTACTACTAGCGCCAAGAAATTCTAGCTGTAGAAACTGTGTAACTGAACTATATCGAGGAACAAAACGAGCCTGAAATATTTTCTTCACCTATTACCTGAATACGTTAATACCTATGGTATGGCTTCACGGCCGAGAATTTAGCCGAGGAAATTCGTGCCTGCCCTGTAGACACAACGCGATATTCTTTATTTGTAACGCATTCAAGGTGACATCGCAGAGCGAGAAGGATGCAGAACTGTACGCATCCGCGATTGTTTACGTAAAAGATTAATCAAAACTACATTGCTCTCACTGCGCCAACTATCTGTCGGCGTAGCGCACGTTTCGTTTCCGACTCCACACCATGCACTCAAAGATCAACACAACCTGGCAAGCGCCGCATAACTAACGGAAGGATACGACCCTTGTCCTAAATCTATGCTGTTCAAACTCGGACGCTGCTACACAACGAGAGCAACGTTCTTTCAGCGATCTCGGTGTTCAGTTATATGCACATATTTGTCAGCTTTCAGACTGATTACACACGTACGGGTTGAAAGCTTTCTACGTGTATGAGTGACTTGTTTTGCTTGGACCTGACTGTATACATTGCTTGTACCAGCTTGGGCACTCACAATAAACGATGCAAACCTTACTTGATTGACGTTGTTTTTGCCAGTCGAGGCCAGTTTGGTCACCTGGCGATAAATATACACACGCGAGCAGCGATTTAGCAACGACAAAGAACAAAATACCACAGGGTAACAAAAAGCCAGTAGCGCGACCAGGGCGAACCAACCGTAAAAACGCGTTTTTCTAATGATGATGATAGTACTTGCAGCGCCATCTCGCCTCGCTCTATTGCAGTTCAGTACGCCGCCGCTACCCTTATTTCCGTACTACAGTCAAAGGTACAGTTTCCGTTCTCTAAAGTGGTAGATATTCTCTGGCTGCCCTTTGTGTGGTAGTCTTAGCGCCGCTGGCAAGCGTACTTGCTCGGTCTTGCGGAGTTCCCTATACGGCCTGCAAGCCCGTGAGTGCCGTACTGTGCTGCATCTTGGGTTAATAAACCCGCGTTGTTGTTGTTACCCTGCCTCGTGCGTGGTTTCTGCGCCGTGTCGGAGAAAACGACGAACCCGGCCGCAGCGTCGTCGCACGCAGCGGCAGTGGAGAACGTCGCGTCCCTACACGGTCGCGCTCGTAGGTAAGCCTAGTGCAAACCTATCTCCACATAACTGGCGCCCAACGTGGGGCCTCCTTTGGTGATAACCGCTCGAATGTGGACTACAGTCCTAGCCTCGCCAGTTTCGGGTTTTCTCAGCTGCTCGAGACACACGCGGAGTACGTGCTTTCGGGCCCCTCCAATGCGTCGTCTCCGCTCGCTGGCCTTTGTTTGTTAGCAGCACAGCCGAGTGATTAACCCGCCGCACCATAGCGTCCCTACCTAGGACACATGGTGCTGGCATTCACACGCTCGCTGGCCCATCGTTGTCACGAACGTTGACCATGTCGTCCGCGAGCCAGCTCGCATAGGCGGCACCGTCGCCGCGTTTTCCGACGATCATTTTCCTCATGCGCGCCTTGGCGACGCTTTCGGCAAACGTGAGCCACCGTGCTCCGTTGTCAATTCGTTTGCCCGTCGCATGAGGCATTATGCATCCGTCGGTTGCACCGGTGCGGAAACCCTACTCTTCTCCGTGCCGTTTATTGGCCCCTTTGGGTCTGGCGTGCATGGCGGAGAACAGGCGCGCGACCCTCCAACGGCGGCGCCTGCCTCGGAGCCGCTGCACACAACTGCAGCGCGGCTCCGGGTAAAACATTGCCTTCCATCTCGCGAGGAGCACCGTTGTTTCGTGCGGTGCTTCGCGGTTGGTTGTGCGGTGGGAGAATCGCGCGCGCCGACAGCGCTTTGTGCATCTCCCTGGTCTTTCGCTGCCCGTGATTCTCGGTCGCGTCTTTCTCGCGCGCACGGGTATCGTGAATGACTTCCCAAGCGGTGGTTACAGGGTCGTCCCTTTCGGCGCCCTACTACCATTTGCAACCCTCGTAGTGGCTACCGCTGCCTTTTAAGTTCGGGACGCCACTCGAGATTTCGCTCGCCGGTAGCTTCACTGCTATGTCAACATAGTGCCATTGGTGGAGGAAACGAACCCCATGGCGCTAGTCTGGCTTAAGCGCTTGCGCGAGCTCTCGGGCCGCCTCGCGCGCTGGGCGTTGACTTTGCAGCGGTACAACTTCGTTGTGCGCTACCGGAAAGGGAGTTCAAACGTCGTGGCTCGCGCCTTGTCGCGTGCCCCCGTTTGTGCGTGTGACACTTGTGTCCGCCTCTCCCGAGAGCAATCGCACCGAGTAGATTCCGGGGCCTCTGGCTCCAATGGGTCGAAAGGAGCGAACCCCGACGGCGAATTGACTTTTCGAGTCGATCGCCTCGGGTGAGCACGTCACTTCAGCCGGTATTCTGTTAAGCAGAGAAGAGACACCAAAGGCACAGCAGTGCGATCCGTTTTGGGCTCCAAGAGCCGTGCTCCCAAGGAGCGGGCGCGTATTGACAGTCTGGTATTGCTGTCGGCGCCGTGTGCCGTTTACGCAGTCTGGTATTGCTGCGGGCACGTTGGATTCGCATCTGTTTGTCGCCGGCGGAGTTCTCCTGCGCTCCACATCCCACCAGAGGAAGCTCCCAAGGAGTCTTTTAAGGTGGGGGTACCCCGCAGTCTAAGGAAAGCCACCCTCGGCTATTTCCACGACTCGCGGTTGGCCGGACATGCGAGGGGCCGTAAGACTTTCTAAAAGTTGTGCCGCTCTGCTACCCGGCCAGGCATTAAACGTGACGCTCTTCACTCCCCGTGTGGCAAGGCATGAAGTCTCGTGCGGGCAAGTCCCCCGGGCTCATGCAGCCGCCCCCAAACCCTTTCGCTGCCCGCAGCAGCGATTTGGGAGAGGGGGAAGCGGTCACCGAACCGCAGGAAAACCGTGAGAAGGCTGGCTCCAAGCCACGCCATTGGTACAATCTGCGGAAACGCACTTAAGCAACCTTTCTCCCACTGACAGGTAGCTGGACTTTATTCCATACCATGACAGTGAATGGAGAATAAGCGCTAAGGTGCGGTGGCACACGTCTGGAAGTGGTAGAAGGCCCTCTTGGCCGAAAATACCCTCAGACGTGTTGTCCAAGCCACAACCTGGCAAGCGCCCCTTTGTTGGGCAGCACTGTCAGGCAGGCACCCCTTTTTTGGCAACCCGGCTATGCCGGGGACATTTCTGTCCACTCCTGCGTCGCCCTGTCGTCTCCCTGCGCCTGGCTCTACTGGACCGCCCAGCCTGTCGCTGAGCCTGTGGCCTGCTGTTCCCTGGTCGTCCCAGCTGTGGCCTGCTGCCTGCCTTCTGCCCTGCAGTCACCTCCACCCTGCCTTACACACCTGGCAGCTTCGGTAGCCACCCTCGGCGGCTATTCCGCCCACTCAAGCTTTGGCCCAGGCCCGAGCGTGGTCGCTCCGGCCTCCGTTCCTGGCTGCCTGCTGTTCCGGCCTGCTGTTCCTGTGTGGCCCCTGTCCCAGCGACTTCCGGCAGTGGGCTGCCGCACGCAACTGGCAGCCACGCCTCGTACGTTCCCGGCTGCCAACCTCTCCAGTCCGGCGAACTTCAAGCGGGCTGGCTGCCCGCCCTTGTGCAGTCTTGCCCCCGTTCCTCCTGGGCTGTGGACCTTCTTCCCGGCGGTGGGCTCTCCCCTTGTGGTGGAACTTTTGGTGGAACTTTTGTGTGGCCATGGCCGACTTTTGGACTTGTACCTTCAGGAAGACGACACCCCCCTGTTGGATTTTGCCCCGTTGGCCAGCCCCCTTGCGGCTGAGCTGACCTTGCCACTTGGCCTCGGACAGCCTCTGTCACAGGCTGGCCTCGGTCTTTAGGAGGGGGGGAATGTGGGGATCGAGAGCGTCCTCCTACCTGGCGCCTCGTTCCCCAGCTGCCGCGCGCGTGCCGGCCGCGTAGCCCGGGCGCACATAGGCGCCGGCAATCGCCAAGATGGCGGCCAGGGCGCCTCCTTGTCTGGGCGAGCCAAGCGTCGGCTCCGTCCCGCGCTGGCATGTCCGGGCACGCTGCGCTGGCGAGCTGCGCGGGCCTACGTCACAACGCAGCGCCATTCCCCATTGGGCCGCTGGTGACATCCTCCTCTCCTACGAGCTAAGATGCGCCCGACGATTCGCTCGTGGCGGGAGATGCTCTCAGGCTAGCACGAGAGGTTGACGCGCTGCTCTAGCAGGCGGCTTCTCGTTCGTGTGTTCGACCGCTGCCCTTTGTGTGGTAGTCTTAGCGCCGCTGGCAAGCGTACTTGCTCGGTCTTGCGGAGTTCCCTATACGGCCTGCAAGCCCGTGAGTGCCGTACTGTGCTGCATCTTGGGTTAATAAACCCGCGTTGTTGTTGTTACCCTGCCTCGTGCGTGGTTTCTGCGCCGTGTCGGAGAAAACGACGAACCCGGCCGCAGCGTCGTCGCACGCAGCGGCAGTGGAGAACGTCGCGTCCCTACACGGTCGCGCTCGTAGGTAAGCCTAGTGCAAACCTATCTCCACAGGGTAAAATAAATGAAATGAAATGAAATGAAATGGAAGTGACATCAAGAGTGGACGATAAAGTTAGGTCCTAAGGTCCATAATGTCTACGTTGAAGTCGCCGACTAGTATAAAGGGTTTGTACTTCTGGTGTTTTATATTGTTCCGTCACAATTATTACTGAAGTTCGTCTATTGTAAACCTCTTTTTTATTCCCATACACACACATATGTTTCGACTACAGCAAAGGTTTTCTATATGCCGTGACAACGGACAGTGAGAGTCAACAACAAAGCTAGGTCCTAAAGTCCATAATGTGTACGTTAAGTCGCCGACTAGTATAAAGGGTTTGTGCTTGTAGGTGTTTTATATTGCTCTGTCACAATTATGATTGATATTAGCCCATTGTTAAACCTGATGTTTCCATTTTACACGGTGCTTTACACGGTGCTGTGCCGTGAGCACGGACGCCAAACGGACGGACAAGCCTCGGCCTTAAGGTGCTTCGCCCCCTAAAAGAAAGAATATCAACAAATATGAAATGCGCCAGTGAACCGGATAGAAATATTTACAACTAGGGTGTCAGGTAAGTTAAGGCTCTTCTATGTGAAATAGTCAATCATTAAAGCTTTCCGACTAGGCGAGTTTTTGACAAGTAATTAAACAGGATAGTATGTACTGAGAGAGAATCTGCCGCGCTGCAAGTTTACCCAAATGTGTGGTAGAGATGCCCCCTACCCCCCTACCCCCCTCCCTGCAACATGTGAGGTATACTATGTTATACGCATTCTATCGATATAGTAATTATATGGACACTCCAGAAGCATTTTGGCTGCCGCCGTCATATTCCGTATAAAGTACAAATCGATAAAATCGCCCCACGCGTTGTATTAGCGATTGAAAGTTTCCGGTGGCTATAGGCTCCCCAAGCATCGCTTAGTGGCGCTGCTGCTCTTGAGAGGCAGCGCCATCTCTGGCATAAAAATACAAAATGGGTGCAAGCAACGCGCGTTTTCCCTTCTCTCCACCGCGTTGCTGCTCGCTTCTGTGCACGTGCAGAGCTCTCGCGGTGCACTTGCGGCGGTTCACAATGTACCGCTTGCAGTGCGGCTTCAAAAGGATCCTCAAGCTTGACTGGCACTTCCGAAAAGCGAACTTGATAAAAGGAGACACGCTCGTCAATCACATTTACAGTGAAGAGCAGACGATCGACGACAACGACACCCGACTCAAAGCGAAATGCATTTCCCAAGTCGCGATTACACCGTGCAGGACGTATAACTCGAGCTACGTCTCATTCTGTCATGTTAAAGATGCGTAATGGTCCACATGCACTTCGAAATGAAGCCGTGCACGCTGTCGATGTTCTGCGGTGTGGACTACGAATCATATGGATGTTGTTTTGATATGGCATGCTTGCAGTAGCAAGCGTGTACTTTCGTGAACAAATGTTTGCGGCGTGCGAAAAAAAAAAAGAAATTCTACGGCCATGGCACTGCTTGATGAGAAGGTTAGAGTCAAGTCCTCCGTGCCGCTGGAGGACCACCCGCCGATTAAGACGCGAGGCAGCTAGCTGAGCTTTAACCAATGTGAATCAAGATGAGCAGCTCGCCTCGTTTTATCGGCTCTCACGACATGCTTGCACTCTCTTTTTATGAGGATATCGACTTGACAGGCGTATAAAACCTGCTGCGCGAACGCGGCTAGAAAATCGCACAAAGTCGGAAGGTGGTTATTTCAACGTTGCAATTGCAAATGATATATGAAGTGCCAGCTATTTTTAGCGGCTTAAATATCACCCTAATGAAGTGACAAAAACAAAGCAAACCTGCAGAACGATATCAAAGCTTGATGAAAATGCACAGACGTCCGTTCTGGCGTGATATAACAGCCTTCCCGACGAGTGAATTGCAGGCTCCGAACTTATGACAATGTGACGAGTTCAGTTGAATTCAACCAACTGCGCAATGCTAACGGTATAACGCGAGTGTGAACGTTCAACAACGAGGGATAGATCTCACGAACACGGGGAATCAAAACACAACGTTGTTTCACCTACTTCTGTAACTGGACTTTCACAATGCCAGAAGACAGCAAGTAATCATTACTGTAGTCGCTGCGTGCATGCGCCGAGTTACGTACTGATTCATGTAGTCGAAACAAACGAGAGCGATGAACTCAGTCAGGCGAAATAGAAGGCGAGACAGCGCTGTCAGTTATCCACGCTTGCCGCCTTTATTTCTTGTGCGATATGCCCGAGAACCGATACAGTTTCACACGTAAATCGCGTGCCTTGGTGTTGTATGCATTGTTGTGGCAGGCCACAACACAACAATACTTCGGACCTCGCTTGAGCTTCCGCGGGGTCGCTTCTGCCAACGTGGAAATGCAGCTTCGCACAGCAAGCCTCTCGGGTCAGCGTACCAAGCTGTCGGCACGGCGCCCCAGTTCACCGCACCGACTGAGAAATGCGTGCGCGCGCGTGTTCCCTCTGCCGACAAACAGGCTGAGTCGGCTGCGCTTGCCCCCAGTTGCGCTAGAGCAGCAGCGCGGCGCTCTCGTCGCGCCGTAAACTTGAGCTTGGGTTCCCTATTGGCCGCGAGATCGAGCAGAGCCGCCGCCTGGCGGCTACTGGCTGAAGAGCGCCTAGTGTGGATTGCTCCCTGCGTCGTCTGCTAGCCACGTCGTGTTTGCATGTGCGCGTACGTCATGCACGTTCTCAAATGGCGGTTTGTTCTGTTATGTTAGCGCGAGTTTAACTGCTCATACGTATACCTAACATGGTGTACAGAAGCAAATGGGCTAGCTCGGCTGCATGCGCATTGTAATAAGATCAGTGAGTGCGACTTTCGAGAGGGCTGTGTATTCTTGTCGTACCCTTCGTTCGCCAGAATCATTTCAGTGTTGGTGCCGCTTTCTGGTTCAAGCACGTCGTAAAGTACGCTTGGCATAGTCCCAAACATAAGGAGAATTAAATAGTGTGTGAATGCCGCGTTTTAGCGACTCGGTGGTAAACAAAAGCGAGGCTCATGCACTTTCAACGTTGTATTTAGGTGTATAACTGCGGCACTGTAGTTCACAATGAGCTTTAGTTGTGCTTAAGATGTCCTTTTATTGTACGGTCGTGGTCCCACTACAGCGAAATATTTCTATCAAGTGAAGTCTGACACTTCGGTACTCAAACTGTCCCCTAAAAAAAAACAATGGAATGACACGGCAGTGATAAAGCGGAGTTCCCACGCGCAATTTTAACTTTTGGCGAAATTTATGCAGAAACACCCGTGTGTTTAGATTTAGGTACGCTTTGAAGAACCCAGATGTTTAAAATTAATCCCGACGGCGTGCCTTACATTTTTGTCGTATAATGTCACGCAAAACCTCATCCTTTTTTACGTTATCTTGAGCGTTTGTGTGGAGTTATAAATTGATGGAAGGCAGCGGCATGATTAGTTCGAGAAGAAAAACCCTCATTCCATCAAATAACCGGACCTTTGTTGCATCACTAACTTGCACGTAATCAATCGACGAAAACTCTGTGCTAAACACTCTTACATGCGTATGTGTATTCGCGCGAACAGTGCTATTGAAGTCATTGCACAGGAATATGGGCTGGTATACAAATGAAGAAGAAGTAAACACTTAAGTAGCTCATGCGTGCTACAGCAGTGCGTAGTACACAGAGCACAAGGTAAACACGTACAGAGAAAGCAACAAAAAACGTCGTATAGTGCGTAAGCGCAGACTGTCACCCATGGCGAGCTGACCTTTCATCGGCAGATTACGCTTCTCTCACTAGTAATAGTAACGTTGGATGATCTTCGTGCATCGATTCAACAATGAAGAGCGTATATATTACCAGTAAGCTGCAACATCGCCTCCTACATTAAAGATGCCTGCCGCATCACCAAAAAACCAGCTGCCAAATCCTCTCCTTTTCCTCCTTTCCACTAGTGTCGGTCGCTAGCGCCACATGTGGCGGCCGCTCCCGTAGTTTTGACATTTGGCATAGCCTCCGAAACGACCGTGCAAAGTTGCCGATCTCGAAGATGATGGTGATGATAGGTGGCTGTTCTCTTTGAAGCCGGGCAAAAAAAAAAAACAAGAAAGGAAGAGAAAAAAAGAAAAAAAAAACAAGAAGGATGGATAACGAAGCACACACACTAAGCCCGCCGCCGTGATGATAGTGTCGGTCGCGAGCGCCACCGCTCGGCGCTTGTCCAAAACTGAAGGCAGGCCGGCTCCGCTGGGAGCTCGAGCCATTCCTCAGGCATCTTTAATATAGGAGGCGATGGCTGCAATCAACGCATTTTATTCGCCGATAATTGGCTCAAACAGCTCACAACGAAGCACCGCTGTGTGCATTTGTATACGCGCCGCCGACCGCCTCTCCACACTAACGCGGCGACGGTGCTGCCTCCTATAGGTCGATCTCGCGGCGAATAGACATTTTCTTCGTGGGCGCCGCCTAGCGGGCGGCGCCGTCTCTGGTCTGGCAACCCATTGGCATGTGCGAAGCTCCACGTTTGTATGGAAGGTATGCGTGCGGCTGTAGTTGCAGTCGGTTTTTTTCGTCTGGCGGGCTGAATTTCGTATCAAAAGATGCGGTCTACGTAGGAAATGAGTCTGTGAGACGTCCTGAAAAGGTTTGATCAGTTGAGGGTCAATGATGTTAATATACGGCGGCGCGAACGTGTCACAAGTGGTCGATGTCATATATCTTCGGCACTATCTGTTGGAAAACCACGCAAATATTTCGACTCGTTCTAGCAGGGCATACAATATACAGGGTATACACTTATTCTCTCTCTCTCTCTCTCTCTCTAGCAGGGTATACAATGAATTTTTCTTGGACTGTAATCTTTTAGCTTTTTTTTATTACTCACGGTATGTTTGTGCTGTCGCACCGACTACCGCTCGTACATTCGATCTTTTTCTTTTTTCTTTTAAGAGTAGTGATATTTGCATATTGCTTTTTTAGCGCAAAAAACGACACCACAAGAAAGAAGACGGAACACAGTGCTGAAGTAGTAGTGCCGTATTGCCATAAAGTGGCTCACAATCTTAAGAATGTGGCCACTAGGTACCAAATCCCGGTTGTATTTTCTGCCCCCCCGAAACTGTCTATACTGTGCAGGCGCGTTTGTAAAGAAAACAAAAAGCCGCAATGTGAAAAGAGACACCAGAAGTTTGTTGAGTGCAGCGTAGGGGTGGTCTACAAGATTCCACTCTCTTGTGGCAAAGTGTATGTAGGTCAGTCAGGCCGCTATGTGAATGAGCGCCTTAAAGTAGATGAGCGATCCCTGCCGACTGGTACAGGCTCACATTTAGCTCAACACTGCAAAGAATGCAATTGTCAAGCCTTGTTTAGACTAACCACTATCTTAAAGAAGAGTCGTGACACGACCACCCGAGAACTATCAGAAGCTTTTTTTCATTCAATCATTGGGGTCGCAGTGCATTAGTGTGCCTTCCATTACCTTGTTTTCCTCTGAATTTAGTTTTTTGGATTCACTTTCATGATTGCGCTCAGGTATCCAAGGTGTGGGGGTTGTGCGCATAGGGTGCACGGCGCATGCCCTACCGGTATCTGGTTGCTATAAAGAGTGGAGTGACGCAATAAACCATGTCAGTTGAGAGTAGCGCCGTGTTCCGTCTTCTTTCTTGTGGTGTCGTTTTTTGAGCTAAAAAAGCAATATGGATTCTGACCAACTAGCCCGCCAACGCATTCTGTAGTGATATTTGATTGAATTTAGGCGGCGATAAGATGAAGATGGTTAGAGAGTTTCTTCTGCGGCACGAAGCGCGCCCGGGCTGTAGCCTTTGATCGGCATCGCAGGTTATTCGCGTTTTTTTTTATAACTTGGTATACCAGATGTAATGTTCTGGCGAAATTCTTGCTGTCGTTCACAAAGCTCAGCAGCAGAATTGGCAGTTCAAGAAACACTTGAAAGCGTAACAACGTAGTTTTTGTATCACGCTTAGAAGAGCATAAGCTATGTCGTATATGATTGCGCGACTTGTCCGACATAGTTCTTGACCACGTAAAAATTTGTGTTCCTGAGGTAGTTATCTACACACGGAGCGACAGAGTCCTGTTTTGTTTGTTTTTTAGATGCGAAGTATCTTAAGGTCGAGCTCAATCCGGCGGTGGTGGTGGTGGTGGTGTGCGGCGTGACCACCCTTACTGCGCATGCGCATACCCTCCCCCCTTTCCCTCGCCCATTCCCCTCTCCACTTTCCCTCTCCCCTACCACTCTCCACTTTCCCTCTCTAATTTCCCTCTCCACTTTCCCTTTCCACTTTTCCTCTCCCCTCCCCCTCTCCCCTCCCCCTTTCCACTCTTCCTCTGAAACGCGGGCTAGACATGCCGAAATTCTCTCCTGCGCAACGCCGCGATGAGCTCGAGCACATGCGCGTCCCCTCCCCTTCTCTCTCCTCTCCTACGCTGCCCCCCTCTCGCCCGCCTGTCGACCGCGTTCCCCGCTCGCCCTGTGAGAATTAACGGCCAGGCTAGATGGAAGATACGACGCGCGTAGCGTCCCTCTTCGCGTTCCACGACGCGAGGTCGGTAGCATGCCCAGCGAACGCCAAAGGAACGCGATCGTGCAAGTGCTCCGGCTTCGCATCGCCTCATGGTCCCCTTTATGGTGCATCCAGACGACGGGCCAAACTGCCGCCCGCCGCGGGCGGCTGAGTCACGTGACGCCGGGGCCGCGAGGGGCCCGGCCGCTTGCGCCGTACACACGCGAGGACCAAAACTAGAGGGAGATGCGTGGGCCAGGCTAGTTCAAGCCTCTCGCCGCAGCTTGGTGGGCGACGCTGCGACAGTGACTTTCACACGCGGTGCGCGTGCCTCTCACACGCCTCAAGACCCCAGGCTCCGCTCAGCCGTCTGTCTATTCGCGCAGTACACACAGAGCTGGCAGAAACAGAAAGCCTATTTTGCAAAAGAAGCAAACAAATAAAGCCAGCAGTGATGGTACAAAAAAAAATTGTCAAACTAAGGAAACGAACAACATCAACAAACGCGTGTAAAAGCGGGCAGAGCACGGTGTGTGGCTTCCCAAGAGGTTGGTGGCGTCAGTCAAAGGGTTGGCGTGTGGTTAGTCGCTGACAGAGGTCAAAATAGGGGGAGGGGAGAGCAGCGAAGGCTACGGAGCTAGACAAAAGAGGATAGCAAGCGCCGGAAAATTGGAAAAGGCACTGCCCACAGGCGAAAGTCGGGAGCGCTTCGCATGCGAACAAGAAAAAAATGCCGTGACGGAAAGAAATGCACTGAGAAGAACCGCGCGAGACGCGCGAAAGACCTAATTGATACCAGGTGACAACACGAAAGCTAAGAGGAAAGAACGTACCGCTACGGAAGTTCTCAGTTTGAACATGGAGGTTGCGCGAAAGAAATCCCTGGCGGCTATGGCTCTCGCGCTATCGGTTCTGCAGATATATTCGTTCAAAATTGTCGGGAACTGCTCCACCAATGGGAGAAAGTATAACGTAGCATCGTCGCTCCACGTAGCCATCTTTACACAAGCACGGTAGAACGAGTACTGGGCCGCAAAAACGACGCGAATGATCCCGCGTGCTTGTTTCCAAACAGAAACACGTGTCCGAATAGTCGCCGGCGTGCCCAGCTGCCAAAAAAAGATGATAAAAACCCGGTTTTGTTGACACACCACCCCCGCGAGCGCGCGGGCCGCCGTCGAGGGCCGGTACGGGCGGCCCGTGAAAATGTTTTCGGGATTTCTCGCGCCCTCCCTCCCCGGGCCGCCCGCGGCCTCTCCCAACGGGAAGCGGAGGGTCACGTGACGGCGAGGCCGCGGGCGAAAAGAGCGGTTTGGCCCGTCGTCTGGATGCACCATTAGGGAGATGGTGTAATTTTTTTTGTTTTTTTACTGTTCGGCTTTCATATCACTCATAGTATGCGATACACCCCACTGTCCTACGGAAGTTGCAACCTCACGACAAATATCTCGCCACGTCCTTTTGACGTAGTGTTCATTGAATGTTCGGGTTTTAGAAGGCTGATACGGAGCAATAATTGAATGTATGATGCCTGTTACACCGCTGCGAAGTGAGGTATTTCTCGTGCGTGCTAATACCGGTATACATCAACTGCAGCGATCACCGTGTTGAGCCGAGCTACGAAGCTAATTGTTAGACCAAACACACCATATTAAAATATAATACTAAAACGAAGCGAAAACAACTCAGGTGGCTGCTCGAGTGGTACTTAAATGTTTTGCGCTTAACCGGACAGGGCCGTACTTGATCGCTTATATTTGTTCGCAATTCTGGTCATACCCGATTGACATTTGACTGCGTGGAACACTGGGAATTCCGGATATATTGCGGCACTTGCCGATTTAGAACCTGTAACGTAACACAAACGATGTACCTTGAAGTGTGCGCACAACCGCAAACGCTCCGCGTTTGGTGATGTACGTCCCATACTTATTCTGACAGCAGTTACCTTTTTATAGTAGTTAGAACGACCAAAAGCTGCACAGTGGTTTCCCGTTAACCTTTCGCTGGCTGACATCGCAATAAAAGAGAACAAAATCCGCAGGTCGACTTAAAACACGCAAAAATTGTTCGAAAACGCCACTCATCCAAGCACCAGCCCGCACACTCCGCGCCGTCGCGCACGAGCCAGAAAGGAGGAATGCGCTGGTTGCCAGTCCGTTCCTCCTCGCCCGATGCAACGTTCTATAGATGGACGCGGCTCAAACAGAAATGAAACGCGCCAGCCGGCTCCGTAGTAACGACGAAGGGGCTGCGTCGATAGCTGGAGTCACCCGCGTGAGTCTCGGTGACGTCACACGGGTGTTGAGACTGGCCTGCTGCAATAGCCGACCAGCGGGCAGCGATGAGCTGAGCAGACAAGTCGAGCCGCAGGCCATGGACTTCAGGAGCAGACAGCCGAGGCAGAGTGAGACCGGTGATGAGGAAACTTGGCAGAAGTTTATATACATCTTGTACGACGACAAAATTGTATGGCGACAGAATCGTGTAACGAGAGAATCGAACCGAGCGGGATATCGCCGGCTCGTTATACACTAGTTAATATCCCTAGTTGGAGAAATGCCTCAATTAGAAAGGTACAATCTCTGCACGAGCGTCCATTTGGTGAGGTTGTCCCTTTAACGTCCACGGTCACCGCCCACAAGAGGTCATCTACTTCACCCTCTCTACATATCCGCCACGAGTGAAAGGGGGTTGCCCCTTCTTAAAGCTGTCGGCCTTTGACGAACAACTGGATTAATGCACACCTGTGAACCGCACTATGCAAACACAGGTCCCACGAAAGAGGTGCCGTCAGAAGCACTCAATTGATGATCATCATTTCACGCAAAACGGACGCTGACACACACACTTGAAAAAAGACGAAGGGTCATGTGGCGTCGTCACTGCGACGCGGCCGCACCTGCAGGTAGGAGCGCCAGCTTCAGAACAGGATGGCAGGTGTGGGTGACAATAACGTTCTCCGCAGTTAAGTGGAGGGTGTTCCTCCAGGGTTCGAGAAGCCTGAAAGACTCTTCTGCGGACAGTTTGCACAAAGCCGTGCAATGGCTTTGCTATACGGGCAAAACCATGCATAGCATAGCGATATATAGTACAACGCAATGCGTTGGCGGGCTAGTTGGTGTGATTCCATAGTGTTTTTTAACGCGAAACGACACCACAAGAAAGAAGACAAGACAAATCGCTTGGTCCTGTCTTCTTTTTTGTGATGTCGTTTCGCGCTAAAAAAGACACTGTGGATTCCATATATAGTATAACACAGCAAGTGGGCGGGAAAAGGAAGTGAGAGTGAGGAGGAGGAAAAGGAGGAGGAGATAGGGTAAAGCATAGCCATGTGTAGTATAATATAGCAAGGGCTGGGAAATGGAAGTCAGGGGGAGGAGGAAGGAAAGGAGAGGGGAGCGTATAGCATAGTATATAGCAGTATATGGCGTAGTATAGAAATGGGGTGGGAAGGAAAGTGAGGGTGACGATGACGGAAAGGAAGAGGAGAGAGGAAAAAGCCTGCCATAGCCATGTATAGTACCGTATAGCACGGGGGTGGGAAAGGGAAGGCAGATTGAGGAGGGAAAGGAGGAGGGGAGAAGGTAGGGCATAGCATAGCCGTGTATATTGTAGTACAGCAGAGGGGTGGGAAAGGGAAGTGTGTGTGACGAGATTTGTGAGGGTGAAGATGAGGGAAATGGGGAGGGTGATGGTAAAGCATACCATAGTCTATATAGTACAGCATAACAAGGTGGTGGTAAAGACAAGTGGGCGTGAGGAGAAGTGATGTGACGGTGAGTATGAGAGGGAAAAGGAGGGGAGACTGCGCTACTGCATCATAAATGAAGGTTTCCTTTGCTGCCATGCACACAGAGCAGGCTGCACGTGTGGAACTACAGTAGGCGCTTGCCCGTGAAAGCCAGCGTCGCCGTATGGCAGTCGATTCACCGTTCTGCACATTCCAGCAGATTTTACGTTGAGTGGAACTACGTTTACGTTTGCTTCATATGAAGCTCGCGTTGGGTGCGTAGTATTACTCAAGTGGTCCCAGCAGCGACGTATGCTCGCGGAAATGTAAGTGCAACATGTGCAGTCAATGAGACATCGAAGCGGTCAGTCAGAAGGTCCACGTTTACTTCGGCCTCTTACCTTAATCATTATTGAGAGCACAGTCTATCAATAAAGGTTTAGGTCTGACACAACACTGGATTTTTATTTCACTGCAATCGTTAAGCTTCGCAATCGCAGGTTCGTGCAGCTTAAAAATATTGCAGTCTGTCTGAACTTCAATTTTGCCTGCAGCTTTGCGTGACTGCTCGATATTCCTCGACTCCGTACCGCTTCTACTTCGTTTCTCGCTCGCACGTTGTTTACGAAAATCGCGAAGTTGCCCTATCTCAGATTGAAATGTAAGCACAAACTACTTATAAATAATTTCGCAGCGAAATATACTTTGAGTTTGGACTCTTTGTTGTTACTAGTTCCGCAATAAGCCGATATTTTTCGGCATGCACCTTCTCCACTTGTCTGCTATGTACGAAGCCGCAAACCACAATTCTCACCTCCAGACTGAAAGTTTCTTCCTTCAACACGTTATTGCGCGGAACGAAAGTGGTTTTCCTATAAAGACGGGTAGTGACCCGTTAAGAGAGTAATCGGCGATGGTTGGCAGTGATCGCTGTGTGAAGCGTGCTCGTAGAGGTCAGCACACTCTTATAGAACGTCGGAGCGTTGCGCACGGGGCTGCAACGGCGACATGCGCAAATAACGCGTAGTTTGAGATTGGCCACATCTGAGCATGAGCTGCGTCCAATTACGCGCCTACCTTGTATTTTCTCTCCTTGTTTATCCCCGCCGCTACAACTGTTTTGAAGGTCAGAAGTCTAGTCGGTAGTGTAGCGCCACAGAAAAAAAAAAAGATACAACGAAAGAAAGAAAAACGAAAGGAATCGCCCGGCTCGGCGCCCGACGAAAGCTATGCTGCAAGATTATCGGATCATCCTCGGTTAGCGGTGTCATTATTGCAGCGCGCCATCGCACATATATATCGCATTTTTTTTTTCTTCGGCGCTACACATCGACAGCGCTTTTGATTGCCAAGACACTTGCTGTGGCCGTGGCCATAAACAGGGAGAGAAAATGCAAGGCTATATCCACGCATGCTAAGATTTGACCAATCTCAAACCATGAACGAGAGAATGGGAATTTAATGGACCCTTATACCACTCCCAGTTCAAAGACGAGAGAGTTGTTTCTTCCTCGCCTTCACAACCCATCCTACAGGCGAAATCTCCTTCTCGCCACTTATTTCTTCATAAAACACGTGTACAATGTCAGTACTAAGCGTTGAGCTTATCATGTTTACGCGCGTGTGGGCTGCACGCTGTTTTCTCCGCTTGCGCAGTCTGAAACGCACAAAACGAAGTGAAATCAATTGATCGCGTACGATAGTCATGCGAATAATAGTAATATTATCTGAGGTTTAACGTCCCAAAACCACGATGTCATTATAAGTCATGCCATAGTGGAGAGCTCTGGAAATTTAGACAATCTGGTGTTCTGTAACGTGCACTGACATCGCACAGTGGATGGGCCTCTAGCACTTCCCCGCTATCGAAATGCGACCGCCGCGCACGGGATCGAAACCACGACCTCCAGGTCGGCAGCCGAGCGCCGTAACTGCTACACCACCCCGGCGGACTATAGTCATGCTAGGCGTGAATGAACAGGGGTGGGGGGGGGGGGGGGCGACTGCAAGGCAAAGCAGGGTAGTAGACACTTCATAATCGATATTTCTCGTTTATGGACCACTCGAAAGTATATACCATAATGACGTCGCGTGTATCACCCTTCTCGCGTCCCGAAGTGCGCCAAAAAGACGAGAAATGCCAGGTGAGAATAACGCGCTCGTTTTTTGTACTGCCAGAGGCTGTTAAGGGGCCCGATAAGGGCTCATTTTCTTTGTTAGACCCATTAAAGGAGCACTGACATGAAATTTCGAAGGCAAAAAATTGGCCGCGTATCTGCGTCCTTCGCTGCAAATGTCGTCTAAAGACGATAGCAGAGGCGCTGCGTGAAGTATGGACGCCATCTGGCAATACGTCGGGACACATGAGTGCTGTGTTGCGGGCTGGTAGTCCCGGCGCAGCAGCAGGCGAAGACCGGCGGTGACCAACACGACCGGCGGGGACGCCAGCCAGCCCGAACACTCGGATCACACACTCTTTTATTTACACGTCGCCTGGGTAAAACAGGAATGCCAGAGCGGCGCCCCGTGGCATTCGCACAATGCAATACAGAACCGAAACCGAAACACAACAATGAGCTCGTGCAGAGGGCACGGAGGAAGGCAAGTTTCAGCGCAGTCGCATTTTCAGCGCAGCTTAAGAAACTAGGGTCTTTAGAATTATGTATGTATGCATTTTCTATTAAAGGAACGCACCACCTCATAATTACCTAGTGACGTTGCGCCTCAGATATGCGTAATGTTTGCTTTTTGATCGACAATGTACACAAGTATGAACCTAGTCAGCCGTTCAAGATGGCTGGCCCTTGGGCAAGTGGTTCAACTTTAGCCGAGTGGCTGAATCGAGTGACGTGCCGACAAGCAGAAAGACAGACCAAAATTTCTCCGTTTAAGTATCCCAAGAAAGACTATCGTCTTTAAAAACTTGTGGGATAGATTTGTGTGGACACATACGCATCATCTACGAACTATCAACGGATAATATAGCGCAGAACATATTTAAAACCATTTTTAAAGTGCCTGTCCCGCCACTGCACGCGCAACGTGCCTTTGGTTTTCGTGCAAACAACCAATCGGCGTCACGGCCGCCTGCGTCACGAGTTTGTGTTGGTTGCCACTATCCTTGCGGGCGCTCTCTCCTTGCCGACCTTTTCAACGGAAAGAGGGGGCAGACTTGCACGAGAGTACAAAGGCTGACGTCCTTGCCTCGGCAGAGCATTTATTGGGGGCCACGCGTACTTACAACGCCTCAGAGGGGATCCCAGGGAGCCTTCGTTGAAAAGAGTTGGCAACGCGGTGCTCATGTGCACGCGGTTTTGTGTGCTCACCTAGCCAGCTATGTTTACACGAAAACCACTCTGGGTCCCGCCTCACCCAGCGCTCTCGGAAACCGAAACTGCGACTGGGCGCTATAAAACCGTCTCAAAATAATTAACCGTCGTGCGCTGGAGCAAACGAGCTTCCCAGTCGTAATAAGTGGGTCGTTAGCTACTTATTGCAACAGGAAAAACAAGACGCAAAAATATTTGTGTCAGTGCTCCTTTAATGACTACCGACAGGCCAGGCCCGTAGCCAGGAATCTTTTTCGGGGGGGGGGGGGGGGGGCACTTGCTGAAAACCTTGACTTTTTGAGAAAAACACCTATTTTTAATATTTATTTTTGGTAAAAACACATACTTCACCAAAATTTGGGGGGGGGGGGGCTAGGGCCCCCCTCCCTGGCTACGGGCCTGCAACAGGCAATCGAGCAAAGGAACGTATCGGGGACATTATATTTATGGTATAAATGGGAAGATGTTAAAGTGGACGAGTGGCTTATTCTGGCAGTCTTGATGCCTTCGGGTAGTACGCGAGGAATTATTGGAAGCTGCCAGCTGGTAAAATCACATGCTACGTGACACCATCAGGCAAAAGAAGAGTGTTCCACTCTCGCCGTCATGTCTACGAGCGGCGCTGATTAACATTCCCAACATTCCCAGGTTTAACTGCACAGATATACCCGATAAAGTGCACGGGAAGACGACCGCCGCCGCAGCTCAAGGGGTAGAGTATCGGAGCGTTATTCGAAGGCTGCTGACACGGTGCGTGCCGGCGGCAAGTTGTCCTGTCATCCACTTTAATTTGTTCACAATGCTATCATAGTTACCACAAAAAGCGCCCCCTATGCTTTCCTTGGCTTGATTGTCTCTTGGTTGTCATTAATGTTGTATCCATATCAAACCATGTGTTTGCTGTAGATGTCTCCCTGGCAGCCCCGTGTGCGACGCTCCGACGTTCTAGGAAAGCGTGTTGACCTCTGTGCATAGCTGCCGGATAAAACCGCGTCCTTATAGTATATTATATTGGGCGGCAGTACAGACAAGTATACGCACACGGCTTTTCTCTACATGTCCACGTTGTCAAGGGCTGAGCTTGCACGCCGTCGAAACTGCCAGTCAGCCACGGCAAGTTGGAGGAAACTGGCCAAACATAGTTGCTGGAGCAAACCTGCAATCCACTGTAAATCGCTTCAGCTCCACAAGCTCGACCCGAATAAGGCAATAACCACTTTTCTACGCTTCTAGGCTCCCGTCGACCGGTAAGATCAGAAAAACATGCGAGTGAAACCGATTCTATTTCTGTCTAAACAAAGGAAAGTGCTGAATTGCACAGTTCAGAAAACGTTGCGAGTTGCCACCTACGTTTTCGCCCGCGGTTAAGTTCGAAGTTAGGAGAGTCAGATGAAATGGCAGCGGAATATATTCTGAAACAATCGTATATGTTTCCAACTATGGCACCAGTTCAATCTAGTCTTGGAATATTACGACTTCACATTGATATTCAATGGCACTACAGGCGCTTTTCAACGCCAACCAAAGAAACTTACGTAACTCAAAATAGGCTAGCTAGATTGATTCAAACGACGGACACTAGTAACAACTGCTCGGAATTCAGTTTAATTGAGCTTCCTCCTACACATTTTTGGCATAATCTCTTTTATTCGTAAGGAAGACGCTGTGCATCATTTTGGGAGTACCTCAACCGCTGTAATATTCAGCCTACTTTATTATAAAAAATGTTTTGCGGTTGTGCGGCCTACTTGCGCTTTTAATCAAATGTGCTAAACATATGTTTCGGTTCGTGCTCAGTAAGAAGCAGCGGTAAGCGCGCTTGTTAATTCGGCTCCTTGTAAAGGTACTCCTGTATACGGAGGTGTCTATCGAGGAGTATACGCCGAAGCCCATCTCAGTCAGGTGCTCATCCGAGCACCCTTTGACGAGTTCTCGATGACCTTCTGGCGCCAAAATAGGAGCAGCAGGAGCAGCACTGTCAGGTTGAGCAGCGTGATGAGCAGCAATATCGGCGAGTGCCGCGAGAGGGAGCAGATTCGCGGGCTTCTCCCGCGCTGATCTCGAGGAGGGCTCACTGGAGACGCTCGATCACCTGCGCACGTTATAGAGTGAGTGAAGCGGAGTACTTCGAGAAGACGAGACCGAAATAACTCACACGATCCCTTATGCATTCACCTAAGACGACTCGAATGGGCAAGCGATCTTCTTTTTCTGTTTCAATTTCCTCCCAGTTATATCTATTAACACCCCCCCCCCCTAATGCTTTCAGCACCTCCCATGGTTTAGCACTGCCTCTATGATCACCCGCCTTTGACCAAGCGATATGTAGTTTTATGACGTCATGGTGACGCCATGTTATGACGGCATGATGGCGTCATTGATCACGTCACCTTACAATGAAGTCATGAGAATTTTGGCACGCCGTCGGCCTACATGTATGCACTTGCGTATCACGAGAGTTCTGACCGACTTTTATTACTGAGTTTTTTTTTATTTTGGACATCATTTGTACTAACGCCACCGTGTCGCGATGTCTCGCCCATTCTCGAAATTTCTTGACGCGATGAGAGATATATTAGGCTTTCGACTTAACCATCGCTACGGTGGCGCCCTGCGTTCTAACTGCAGGGCCGGTTATACGTTCAGTATCATTACTTTTATTCATTCATTAGCTTCAATACACTTTAAAAGCGGCCTGTTAAAGGAAAGTGCATACGTGTAGATGTACCATATTCAAGTAACGTAAAGAAAGCAATAAAGAACAAAAAAGGCCATCATAGTCCAAATACACATAAAACATTTAAGAAAACCATTTTGCAAGGTTTAACAGATAAGGAGCACGTGCTAAAGTCATTAAAATCTGCGCCTTCAGGCAGTTTTGTCCTGCGCAGGCTCAAGAAAAAGAAATTGTCATATGGCTGTATTAACCGTGATAGCCTGATATTGTTTCGCATCGTGAAAAAGCCAGAACTTGCTCATCTTTATTTCCGCAGATGGAAAGTACATTTTGGCGAAAAGGATTAAGTGTAGCATTTTCGGTATAGCCTAGCTGTTAGTCTAATTGCTGTTTCGAGCAAGTGATGTGCTGTACTGTCGTTATAAAGCATAGTTCAACGAACAGAGGCACAGACAAAATTTCACCAGCAATTGCTGTCATTTGAGCTTTCAGGTGCAGAAAACCACGATATTTATAAGGAATACATTCGTAAAGCATACCGGAGAAATGGTAACACAGATCCCGTAACGATGACATCACCGGGTAAAGTGCGGCATAGCTATATGTGTTTATGCACCAGGGCATTAACGATGCACACAAGTGATAATCTAAGCAAATAGTACCGCCTATGAGCTGTACAGCGCTATGAAATGCTCTTTCGGCCTATATATTGGAGACATCATATTGATGGATCGCCAAGTGTCAGAGTATTTCCCATATTCGTAAGCTTTGTACACGCGCACTCCTCATGGACAACGCGAAGGACATTCGAGATTGTAACCTTGCGAGTGACGGCGATGAAAAGCGATGGAAATCGAGGTGTGACGTCATACGTGGTATATTTTTTTTTAATGTGCGAGTTGGTGTTTCGAGACATATAAAAGAGAAAGAAAAGCAATTAAAAAAGTACATATGTGCCCAAGGAGTCATTGCGATGAACGTGTTGCGTCGGCTTATAAATATGCCTGCTTAAAGTGATGACTATAATGATGTTGACTATGATGACTTACATTCTTAGTTATCCATGAACTAACATAATTATGTAAGTTAACCCTTGGTTTATGCAAGAAGTCTTGGAACGTATACTCGTCTAGCCTGGTCCACAAGTAAGCTTTGGCATACAAGTATTGAAAGTGGTCGACGATTTTCTTGCGGCCATAAGCAACGCTGAACCCAAATGAACGAAACAAGAGGAATGGATCCAGGGCTCTTTTCGTCTAACAGACACAACCTGATGAAACCAGCAGACAATGAGGCCAAGGAAGGTATAGTGGACATTATGTGTAGCCTTTTAACTGCAGTGCCGGTATTATGATATAAATTCAATGAAATTAAAGTGTACGAAAAGGCAACTTGCTGGTGGTAAATACCGAACCTATATACATTCTTCTAATAAGCTTCGATAACGTTATTTTCAGTTTCAAGCGAACTTTATTAAGCTAAATTTGTTGTAATAATAATATCTGGGGTTTAACGTCCCAAAACCACTATATGATTATGAGAGACGCCGTAGTGGAAGGCTCCGGAAATTTCGACCACCTGGGGTTCTTTAACGTGCACCTAAATCTAAGTACACGGGCCTCAGACATTTTCGCCTCCATCGAAAATGCAGCCGCCGCGGCCGGGATTCGATCCCGCGACCTTCGGGTCAGAAGTCGAGAGCCATAACCACTAGACCACCGTGGCGGGCTAAATGTGTTGTATTACGGGTCGTGCCTAGGGGTGTGCGAATAGTAAATTTCGGAAACGAATCGAACACGAATCGAATAGTGATGACGCCGAATCGAATACGAATACTAATCGAATACTCTTCGTACAGTTTTCGAATAGTAAGACAACCATACTCAAAACAGTCCTAGAAATTCACAACATTTTATTGGAAACAAATATTCACAGACTTTCTCCAGAGAACATTAAGGTTACTTTTAACCGTCTCAAAATACCACAACTGTGAAAACTATGAAACTCTCAATACAACAGCGACCAGAACCTTCGAAATATTTTGTAACTGCAGGTTGAAATACAGCATCGACCAATGTAGGTGATACTTTGTCTCCTGCTTTTAAACAAAAATTGAAACAGAAAAACTAAAAAAATTTTGAACCGAACACCACAAATAAAGCTAAAGATCTAATGAAACAGATAAACCTGTCATCCCAACGTGGGCCTCGGCACCGAAGGCTTGTAAACATCAGTGTTAAAAGCTGTATATGCAAGAGTAAATTACGGAAACACAACACTTGCGTCTGTTGTTATTCGTGAAGCCCACTGCAGTCGCAGTCCCCATCGTCAGTTATTGCGAGATGAAGACAGCAACTGATTAATGCGATACAGCTTCAGCAGAGTAAAAACAGAATAAGAGTGTAGTTTTCCGAAAAAACAAGTTGTAATGCCACGCGAAGAACGGCAAGCAGCTCGAAACTTCCAACGCGTTGCTCAAGCAGAAAGGACGCACGGAACGAGCATACACAGGATGAGCGCGAACTAACAACTGTCACAGCTCGACAGTTAAAGCGCGCTGGTCAAATACGAAGGAGGACGCACGAAACAAACGCACAAGTATACACAGGATGAGCGCGAACTGTCACAGTTGTAAGTTATTTGTTTGTGAGCAGCGCGCTCCTTTCGCAAAAGCGGCCGCTGCAATGAGCGAAATGACCTTTGTGCTCTCTGTAACTTGAACACAAACTTGCGGTGAGGGCGCAAGACGTACAAGATAAGCGCGCGCGCAGGAGCGGCCACGCCCTGTAGAGGCTCACGCTCATCTGAACGCGGGGAGCGACGACATTTAAAGCGCGCTCTTCGAGCCCTTCGCGCCATCTCGCTAGTGATAACGAAAACACGCTGATGTACCCTGATCTCTGAGTATACCGCCACTGGCAAATGGTGTACATAAATAGCACGCCGTTAGTAAAACTAAGAACGTCCCGTTTGTGGCGGAGTCGTTTCGCGCTGCGCGCTAGAGATCGAGAGGTCGTAAGTTCGATTCCAGATGACGGAACTTTTTCTTCTAGTTTTTTCTTTGCAATATGTTAGTCTTTATATTTTACAACGTCATATCCGTGACGGAAATGCGTCAGTGGAGCCGTGGTGGACCCCGGCATAAAACAGAAAAACGCCTTCTTCTGGTAATCAATATAACGTGGGCAGTCTCATAAAATCTTGGGCTACATGCGCATTTGTAATATATCGATTAAAAGAAGAAAGATGATCTTTAGCTCTTCCAAAGTTTTGTTCTTTTCGGGTGCTCCCGTCAGTGCTGGTTATTCGAAAAGCTATTCGAAAAATATTCTGTATTTCGAATATGTACTATTCGATTCGAGTACTAAATCGAATAGAATGTTATTCGATTCGTTATTCGAAATTTTCGAGTATTCGCACACCCCTAGTCGTGCCATTCGGCTTACCGGTTCAAGGGAGCGTGATTTAGTAATTCTAAGAAAACTGAAAGCCAGTGGAAAATTGGCTCGACAGCGTGTGGAAGTCCGTGCTGAGGAAAGCCCTTGTGCTACAAATGTTCGTGAGAGAAAACTTCAGTCGCATTGGGACGCTCAACCCTATAAACCAACCAACCAACCAACCAACCAACCGACCGACCGACCGACCGACCGACCGACCAGAAAATTGCAGCCAGCCCTGTCACTGCACATGTAATTAATGAAGGCATGGAGCCAATGAACGCCAAAATGTGCTTATGAACGAAAAATTCACACTTGCACTGCAAGGGTGAAGCAATGACTGCGATATCAACAAATTGTGATGTTATACGAAGTAAGGCTAGCCGCTAACTCTTTAGGATTTCATCTCGAAGTAACTCAACAAAACGCTTGTTTAGGGGAATACGGCCGCTCCAGCGACCGAAGTGGTTTTTGCGCTGTCAGTTCTCTAGAAGCGAAGTAAGCGCTGAGAGCACAGCAAGTTTACGAGCTATCTGCTCATGTCTGTCGAGATAACGCTCGCGAACGCGCCCTTATGAGCAAAGTTCGCAGTTGCTGCTGCAAAGGTCTACGTTGCAACTGCAAAGTTCCCACCCCCTCCCCCTCCGCCTTCCCACTGACGCTCATTCGCCCGACGAAAGACGACCTGGGTGTTTCCTTTCTGCTTGAGGAGCCGTCGACTGCAGGCCTAGCGCGCGGAACGACGTTATCGCATGCACTCTTTGTGCGACGGAGATGGCCGGCTCGTTTCATCTCTGCTATAGCCGCGCTCGTCGCCATGTGCTTGCGTGATTTCACTCGCACCTAGAACATACGATGCGCGGGCGATGTTATTGATTTGGATTTTATGCCGAACATGATGGCGGGACGCTGAAGGTGACGGCAAAAGCTCGCCGAGAGTGTCCATATAATTGCTATCGCAATAAAACATTGTCAACTCAGCTCGGCATTATTGTACTGTATTCCTCCGGACGTACGAAAACGTATCGGTGGGCTTAAATAACATGACTTCAGCGATGCTGATATACTTCTTGCGTCACCAGGAGTCTAGTATGACTTGGAACTTAGCAATAGCAACCGCGGAGATCATAGAATTCGCACTCGACACAAGCTTGTAAAATAACAATCATTAGGCCACTACACATTTTGCGCTACTTCTGAGTGCACATAACGTGCCCGTCCGAAATGATAGCATAAATGGCTTTATCGGCTCACCCGCTGCTTCCATGAGGTTAGCCACAGAATGAGATGAGGGGCTCAGCGCGTCCAGAAAAACGTAGTCTGAGTTGCTGCTTCCAGCGCCTGGACTGTAGCGCGGGCACCCGGAATCAGCCACGCCACGTGCGACTTGGGCGCCATCAGCACCGGCGCTTCCACCGGACACCGAGGCCGCCTCTGGTGAAGAGGGCACGGACGCCCGTCGGACCTCAGCGTCAGTGCCGTCGCCGTCACATGGCTCAGCTTCACACAGGAGTGGGGCGCGGTCCGTGTGCATCGCCTCGAGTTTTTGGTTATGTGCCCGGCCTAGTTTGACAATGTCTTGTAAAAACTGTATTCGGCTCGACTAATGCAAGAGGCTTCAACACCGAGCAGTTCACTGACCGCTTGCGACGTTTAAGATCGGTTACTTGCGTAGTTCACCTTGCTTTCTTGCTTCTTAATACTGGCTCCTACCCACTTATGGGGGATTGCCCAAGAAGCCTGCGGTTAATGCAAATGAAAGCGTGAAGATAAAAAGGCGGGGCAGGGGACAAATTGACATTTTTAGAATTACAGTAAAGTAAATTTAGTCGTGTGGTAAAAGTAAATTAATTAATTTTATCAGTAACTAAGTTTACCTCTATGGGGCATACCCACGTGTGCGACTATCTTCTCTTTCTTCCCTATCTTCACACGCATGAAAAATGTCGACTGAAGGAGAATCGTGACCGATATAAACATGTATATCATTTTTGAATTATTCTTCTTGGTGAAATTTCTTGAACGTGCAAGTTCCTGCAGTAAAACGAAATCAAAAACAGCTCGTTAATTGGTTATCTTCTTCTACCTTAACTCAAATATAGCGAGAACCAACAGCAAACGAGCCTTTAAATTCTCCAAGTTTTGTTCGTTCACTAAAATTGGGACATATAAGCTGCATAAGAGAAGCGTAACGTCTCTGTAATGTGGACGGCAGTTATTTGTTTGCAGAAGCACGCGTTGCCGGTGCCGGAAAATGTTTGTCCTTTGGTTCAACAATCGGTGTCCAAGCTGTCTGGGCAAGTAGCCCGGCTCGGTACACAAACAATAATTGCGCATGCACGTTGCCGTCTGAGAGAAGCGCTACCCACAATGGCACAACGGATGGATGAATAAACTTTATTCGTTTAAAGAGAACAATCATGATATTGTTTTCCTGTTCGCATATCACATTGGCCTACGTCACTGCGGAATCGCTAAAAACGTTTGGCGTTGGGCAAACTAAAAACGAGATATACAGTGAAAATTAAGCAGAAAATCTTTCTGTGGTCTCTAAACGTACAATCGCAGAACCGAGTGCTGTGCTGAACAACAGAAATGCATTAGACACAGTTGGCGTTGGTGAATACTTTGCGCCAAATTGGCTACTATACAACCCCGCCTGGCGACGAAAGCTTGGTCTACGGCTTCAAGGAATATCTTCTTTAACGTTTAATGTTCGCACTAGCTGGTTGGTTGGAATGTTCCGAAATACTTAGTATCTGGCAAGTAGTCTAGCTATTCTACATAAAAGAAATGCAGGTACAGTGGCCTTATTATAATTTATTTAGTTATTTCCAACGTACCTTTAACTTGAAGACCAAGAAAGAAGACAAAAAAATTGTGCTCTTATTTCTATGTTTTCTTATTCAGAGATATTATTTATTGTCGATTAATAATACATCTAGTCATGAAGCAGCTTCTGTCCTATTTGGCTGCATATTTGGCAATAAAGTGAGATGACATGGCTACTTTCGTTAGGTTAGCTTGAGTTGTGGCTCCTTTTCAAATCCGCCCATCGGCAACCCTGCATCCATAGTAGTACGACAGAAGCTAGTTTCCGTATTTGTGCCATAAGCAAGCATAAGTCAATTCACAAAACTAAGTGTACCTTACACGAATCGACGAAACAAGAACACTTTTAGGTGGAGCGAGCCTATTGATAACATAATAGCGCCGGCTTACGATGTTTCATCTCAGTGAGTTAAGACCGTTTTCTATGTGAGGGTTCCGTCGTGCCGCACAACGGCTAGTGGGGCGGGATACGACGTACACATACCCCGGTACACACATATGTTACGCAAACTGTATCAGGAGGGCCAAACATTTTACCCTTTTGGTGTTTAATGTCTATCCTTCAGGATGCTTCACAGAGGTCAGCTGCAGCCGTTGAGATTCATATAGCCTTTCCTTAGCTATTTCCCAGCCACCTGAATAAAAAAAATCGACCGGCGGGTTGAACCACGAGTATTCAGGCCGGGCCCGCTGTGAAATCCTACACTGGCACCGTGACTGCATGAAGTTCAGAGGAGAGAAACAGTACACAAGCAATGAAAAAGTTCATTTGTTAGATGATGTATCCATGTATATTGCAATCAACAGCGGCAGCAATAAAACGGTTGAAAAGAAATCAGTTTTATGGCAGAACACGTGTACAGCAAACCTGAAGAATGCGAGATGAGAACTGTGAAAAATAATCATGAAAAGGCTGAGAGAAGCAATGGCTGGGATAGCATAATGTACACGCGGTGGATCGAATCAACGGCACCTGACACTTTTTTATAATGGCTTTAAAATTGAGAAATACAGTCGCGCTCAATATCACCTGCAACACGGGAGCACGTGGACTCACGAGTTCAGAAATGGCGCTTGGCTATAACTTGCCTGAATTTCCACAACTAAATTATATTTTCTTATTTGGGATTACTCCCACGTTAAATGAAGAGTGAAGAGCGTTTACTTGTGGAAATAGGGAATAGTGGAAGCCATGAGTGATATTAAAGCTTGTCAGGCCACGCGCTTCCATGTTGCAAGTCATATTGAGCGTGGCTGTCCATCCCCTGAGGTATCCTATATGTAGCCGTCTCTTTTATCTTTAAAATAACAGGTGTATTGTCGAAGCAGCTTCTAAGAAATTGTAGAAGCAGGGCAACGGACGCAGGTAGAGATTGAGATATCCACGTGGGTAACGAAGACAGGAAATCACCAACCTCTCAAACCCAGTCTCGCATGTCGAGATGCAGCTTCATGGATGCAGCGTAAGGGTGATGTGTCGAAGCAATTCCAAGCAGTTGAAATGAAACAATCAATGCAAATTAATTTTGACTGGGGCAGTGCCCAGCCTACCTCTATCCTCTCTTTCAGACTCTTGATATTCGCTTTGAGAAAGAAGAAGAAGAAGAAGAAGAAGAAGAAGAAGAAGACCGTGCACCGTACAGCTTGCTGGAGATCAAGCCGTCTAAAAATGTCCATTTTCCCGAGGTTTTGCTTTTAAGCACCGCTGTTTTCAGGTGAGTAGCATACTAGTGTGACATCCAAGCGAGATCCTCATATCAAGGCGAGTGCTAAGATATAATTACGGCTGAAACGCGTTCATCTTCTTGCCGCTCTACCAGCAACTGCATAAATGAAATTTGGCCTCTACTGCAGCGTAAGATCACGTGGGTTTCAGCACATCAATGCGCTTTAAATGCTAGCTCATGCGATCAAAGCGTTTGCGTCAGTTATTTGCCAGCTACTTTACGTGCGGACATGAAAACTGTCCAGAAGGTTCCTGGAGAACGGCTGCTTCACTAGAAGATTTTCTACAACCCACGTTTCCTTCTTGTAAAGGGACAGATCACTAATAACGTACACGTCAATACGTCACCCGTGTTGACGACGTGCCTGCTTTTCGTGTGTGTGCTTGCAGCTACACGTTCTTTGAAGCATCGCTACTGAGCTACTTTATTCGTGTTTAATAATAACCTCTAAAATTCAATGGCGTTCAACGCCCGGCACGAGGCTGCAGGATTCGTGCCTGCAGCATTGGGCGCGTTTCGGTCGCAGCAAGAGGCATAGATTTGTGTGCTTGCAATTTAACACACGGAAGAGAACCCCAGTGGTTCATATTCATCAGGATTCGCCCTTTGGGCTCGCCTCATAATCATCTCCTCGTCTTGTTCCTTGAAAACCACCTTTTTTTTATTTTCGTTTGTTAAACTTCACATGGCAAACAGAGTCGTATGTAACAGGATTCACCTTGTGCTTCTCATCATGGAATGGGTACGAAAGTAAGCCAGCTAATTCAGGTTGTCACAGGTTAGGTTACTAAATCACTGTTGATGTGTAAGTAGGTAAGTACCGGTAAGATGCAGCTGTTATATACCTTCCCCTTGAGAGATAGTGGTAGACTACCATTCATGATTTGATAATGCTTGCCGAATGAGCCCCATCCCATCCTTGTTCAGCAGAAACCTGGAGACTTACAAAGAGGGTTCAACTTAAATTGAAGACGACGCAGCCAGCGATGGAAAGGAAAATGATAGGTGTAACCTTAAGAGACAGGAAGAGAGTAGACTGGGTCAGGGAACAAACGGGGGTTAAGGATATCATAGATGAAATCAAGAAGAAGAAATGGATATGGGCCGGGCACGTAGCACGTCCTTAGGATAACCGGTGGTCATTAAGGGTAACTGACTGGATTCCAAGAGATGGCAAACGCGTGAGGGGGAGACAGAAAATTAGGTGGGTAGATGAGATTAAGAAGTTTGTAGGTATAACGTGGCAGCAGAAAGCACAGGACCGGGTTGATTGGCGGAACATGGGAGAGGCCTTTGCCCTGCAGTGGGCGTAGACAGGCTGCTGCTGCTGATGATGATGTGTAAGTACAGAAAGGGCTGTTTGCTGTATTGATCAACTGTTTCTCTATTTCCCACTATCAAGCCAACATGCCCGCATCGTTTTAATGCCAGTCAAATGGGTCTACAGGAGTAGTGTACGCGGCGCTTCCTTCGCAGTGCGCGCAGCGTTGCCGGGCCACCATCATGGCTGGCAAAGTCAAAAGCTTGATCGGAGTGGCTGCTCCCCTCTACCTGGCACCGCTGCTATTATTCAGCAGCACGGTGAGCACCGCAACATTCCTGTTTCAATTGAGGAAACATTGGCCAAAGCAGCATTATCAACAGTAATATGATGTCAAGTCACGTGGCTCGTCTACACGAAGGGGAGCTATGAACAAAGTACAAATAACGCTGTGAAGTAGCAGTACTCTCCGCTGCATCAGGAGCCGGCTTTCACACAGAATGTCTTTAATTTCGAAAGTAGATAATAGCGCACTAGAATATTAGAAGCCCAAGCTTCTCAACGACACTAATCAATCGATAGCAAATGAAACTATGCAAGCACTTGTACCGTATATGAAACGGCGGGTCTTCCCGCGAGAAAAATTCCGAGACGACGGAGTAACCGTCGTAAGCGATTTATTTAGGACCATCTGATTTTTAATAGTGATATTGCACTCTTTGGAAATCAACGAAAGCCACTTGAGGAGGAAGGAGTTTCACAAGCGTCTCCTTATTTATTACAGAAAGCACATTGAAGCTTCATTTGAGCCCATCACATTGCGCCGTACCCATGCCTCCTGTCCACATCAGAGCATCATAAAACAGATTCATGCGGAGGCTAATCTTGGAAATGGTGTGGAAGGGTTTTTATTGCGATATCGATTGCATGGACGCTCCAGGCGCATTCTTGCCGTCACCGGCATGTTCCGTATCAAGTTCAAGTTGATAACATCGCGTCTCGCGCTATATATTCTATGTGCGAATGAAAGCGTGCGAGGGTTGCCGAGGGTCGCAGCTCAAACAGAAATGAAACATGCCGGCCGTCTCCATCATGCGAATGGCGCATGGAGGGTCGCCTGAAGGGGTTGGCATGGCTCCGGCTTGAAAATGCAAATTTTAACCATCCCGGCCATGATCACCTGCGGTAGCGCACGCTGCACCAGGAGCCGGCTCATACCTTCGTACGTGTTGTGCTCTCATTGCAAAGTTTGCGTTGAAGCCATAAAGAGCACGAATGTGGCTTCATCGCTGCGGTGACCGCGGTTCCCACGCCACCATTTTGTTAAGTTGCGCCAGGTGGCATGCTAATGGAGTGACCACGTCTGCTTTACTTCGTATAACGTTCCTATTTGTTAGTATCGCGTTCATTGCACCGGCCTTGTGACGAAACTAGCTTCTTTCGCGTAAGACGAAGCACACCCTTCTCCTCCTGGTTGTTCCGCAGAAGCTGCTCTACGGCGTGCTCCTTGTGGTGGTGTTCACGGTCCTCGAAACTCTCCCACTGACCGTGGTGTCACTGTGTCCTTGGGTGTGGGCCGCTCTCAGCGCTGCTCCTGGGCCAGGCTATGAAGGTCTCATATATGACGCTTCTAGAGTGAGTGGCCAGAACGTTTTGCACTTAAGCAAGGACCAGCCAATAGCACTAAAGCGAAGGCGCTCCTAGGTCCCAACTCTCTCTCTTTCTTTGTCTCTCTCTCTCTCTCTCTATATATATATATATATATATATATATATATATATATATATATATATATATATATATATATATATATTCTAATTCAAGTTCTCTGCTATCCTAGCGATAGTGAATTTAAATTGGCAGGCAGACATGTGGACCAGAGGCCTTCGCATTGCAGTGGGAATACATGAAATCCGCTGATTGCGTAAATAAGAGTCGTGACCGTGACAGTGGCAGATCAGCAACAATCTATCCTTTCATATGCTTCATGTTCCTCTTAGTTTTCTTTGGTAAACTAACGCCGTCGCCGAGTGCAGGAGCTGGCATCCCTCGCAAGCTTTCTCGCCGTGTACGTTGCGGTCGACTTGACTGGACTGTGGAAACGGCTGTCCCTGTTCCTGCTGCGATGGCAGGACGCACGCATCAAGACGCTGTTTGCGTCTATCATGCTGCTCGCCTTCCTGGCGTCGCTAGTGCTACCGGCAGGTTTCGTCACCTGGCTTCTGTTGGCGTGCATTTCCCCGCTCGTCGACCACCTTGAGGTACGTGGTAACGCCGAAGGAACTTATTGGATAGTGCGGTGCTGCTGAGTTCTAGGGTGCGTGTATAATTCCGGACCTCGGTGGCCGCATTGAACGAACCAGAATACAAGCTCGCCTTTGTACTCAGATTAGGTTGGACGTTAAAAAAAATCCAAATGGTCAAAGTTAGTCCGAAGTCCACCACTATTGAGTGTCTGACAGTTATATCACATATTTAGGTTTATTAATGAGAACTAACAGACAATAACGCCTAGGAAAGTATAGGGGGTGTTATCTGTAGTATTTTAGAATATAAATGTGAAGAAAGTAAAGTGGACGAAAAGATAACTTGCCGCCGGCAGGGACCGAACCTGCGACCTTCGAATAACGCGTCCGATGCTCTACCACTGAGCTACGGCGGCGGTCATCCTCCCGTCCACTTTATGGGGTATATATGTGCATTTAAACCTTGGAGTGTTAGTCAGCGCCATTCGCAGCCATGGCGGCGAGTGTGGAACACTCTTTTTCTGCAGAAAAAGAGTGTTCCACACTCGCCGCCATGGCTGCGAATGGCGCTGACTAACACTCCAAGGTTTAAATGCACATATATACCCCATAAAGTGGACGGGAGGATGACCGCCGCCGTAGCTCAGTGGTAGAGCATCGGACGCGTTATTCGAAGGTCGCAGGTTCGGTCCCTGCCGGCGGCAAGTTATCTTTTCGTCCACTTTACTTTCTTCACATTTATATTCTAAAATACTACAGATAACACCCCCTATACTTTCCTAGGCGTTATTGTCTGTTAGTTCTCATTAATATTGTATCTAACAAAGAAAACGAGCCCTTAAGAGTCATCTTCTTTACTACATATTTAGGTTTGGTAGGCATGTGTATACCACTCAGTATTCAGGCGAACCGCAGAGCATCAGTGAAGTTTGGTGCTGCGCTCTATATTCCGTGCTTCATTCCCATTCCTGGCTGCCAACTGCGGATGACGGATTCCGATAGAACACTGAGATAAAAATTGATACAGAATACGGTTACTGGATACGCAGATCACCAATAGTGCATGCGGCAATGTGAGCTGCGCTTAAAATCCAGCACATCAATGCAGGGGCATCAGTAATGAGCTTGCTGTCAACAACTAGGCTAATGTTCTTTCATTTGCGTGGCCTCCATAATCCAGAGAACCAGTGCTCCAAAGATCACTCAGTAGGATCTACCACTGCTTCGGTTGAATGATGGTTCCTCTGTACTCGTAGGGTCCTCGGGCCGCGTATGCCCCCTAAGAGGATAATACGTGAGCATTTTGCTTTTGTGCCCGTCCTGTGCCACCGTTCAGAATTATTTATTTAGGTAATTATTTATTACAAAAACTTGCGGCATCATACATGTATCCAAATAATGGTACTCATCACACCTACACTAGAATAATGGCTACAGTAATAGATAGAGATAAGAATTACACTAAAGAAAAAGAGGACCGTGTGGTTTTGCCTCCAAGAATATTGCGCAATGTTTTGATACTACTGGGAGAATGCGTATGAGAATTCAAACACTAACAAGCAAACTCAAAATCAACATAACAAAAAGCCGTCGAGAGCAACATTTACATATCCTGCGCATTCCCTAACAAATATATGAATCATCTTCAAAGGTGCGCTTAGTGAACACGAACGACACAAACGAAAAAGTACAGGACATAAGGCAACGAGCGCAATGTCCTGTACTTTTTCGTTTGTGTCGTTTGTGTTCACTAAGCGCACCTTTGAAGATGAATCAACACCAACTAGACCACCTTATAGCTCTTCTCAAATATATGAAGCTTGCTTGGCTAACATATCTTGAAATTTTCCAGTGGTATGACACTCCGTAGCAGCTTGGTGCAACTTAAAATTCCTCATTCTAGTTGCGCGAGGAGACAATGAAACCCTTGCACATATTTGGTGCCACTGAAGGGCTCACGAGCCTCCATAGCGCGACCTCGACGAACAGACAAGGAATCGACAACTAACCAGACTCTCTGTGTTTACTTTTTCATTTCATTTCATTTATTATAGCCGTTAGGGCCAGAGGTATTACCTAAGTGTAGTGGTAAATTACGAAAAAAGAAAAACAGACTTTTTCTCCTCGCAGGACGACATCATAGCGCTAGTTCAGCATCGATTGAAGCTACGAGCAGACCACGCGTCCAGGAAGCCGACGAAAGCGTGGCAAATGCGCATCGCTCGCGCCATGGATTCTCCTCGGCGGTCGTCACCAGTGTCAATGACCAGTTCCAATGGTTCTGGCGCTTCTAGCCCGGAAGATCTTCGAACACCTGCTAGAGTACCAAGGCCGCTCTCTAAGATGGACGATCTCACCCGCCAGCTGACGGCCGCGTACCGTTCGGCGTGCATGGACGATCCCAAGCTGCGCCTACTGCGTGCTTCCAACCGGTCGCTGGCAGCCTCCTCTACTGGCACGCTGAACTCGGCCTACTCCAGCCTGTTTCGCACGTCAGCTGAGACTAGGAGTCGCGAGGCAAGTGTAAGCTTCTTAGCATATATAGATGCCACACGTTGACCTATGGCTCTCTCTTGTGTCTTTCATTATCACCATTGAGATGCGATTATGCCATGTGGCACCAAGTGGCACCACATTAGCCTGTGAAATGGCTAATCTGGTGCTACTCGCTGCTTCGCGTTGGTGGACGCTTCTATTAGTCTACGTTTCCTAAATCAAGCAACAAACATTTGCTGCTGGTTTTCTTCTTTCTACAAAATTGACATTGCAGGGCTCGAACTTTTCGCACTCATCATCAATTCGCCAGTTGCCGTGCGCTCGAACAACGAAGCTCGGAGAAAGGCGGTGTTTTCCCCAGCCTGTGTCACCGGTATCGCTCCGTGGCGCGCGTCTAAAGAGCGAAGACACGATGGCACCGTGGCGGTTTGCTCGTTCTCCCCCGGTGAATCACTCACCACCCGGCCCAAGATCACCGGTGGGCACGTCCACGCCGCAGGGCAGTCAGCGCAGCATCGGAGAGACGCCAGAGAGGTCGACCTCTCTCTTGCCCTCAGTGACATCGCCTGCGTTATTGTCACCCGAATGTCCAACAACGCCATTGCGTTCAGGTGCGAAGTTTCCATCGCCACGGCCTGCCAGCTACTCCTCCAAGTAAAGACTTCTACTGCGGCGTTGGAGAGACGGGGGAGTGGGGAGATGTCACTCGCCGTTCGCGGCTATTAGGTTCTATCCAATCATTGCGCGCTGATAAGGAGAGTTTCCTTGGTAGAAATTACAGAAACGTCCCGGATTTTGTCTGTCACTTGAACGAGCAGATTAAGTCCCAAGGATCATTAGACAGAGTTTAGCGGGGTTAGCGGAATAGCGGGAACGAAATGTGCATGCGCAGCACGCTAAACGACCCGTAGCGTTTACCGTACGCACGCTATTTTTCAGATTTAGCGTTACCGTGTTTGCGTGGTTAACGTAGTGTACGTAAAACATGGCGGCGGTTTTGGACGCCCGCTTCGAAATGAATTTAGCGCTGATGTGGACGGACCCACTTTCGTAGCAAACAACTGTGTAAAATGACTTCGCTTGCCTTCAGGTAGCTTCGACGACACACTATTACGGATAACTTAGCGTAGTTTTTGAGATCGCTTCCCATTTCGAATGTTCCTATGCTTAACTAGAAGATCGGTGTCAACAAATATGCTACATAAAAATTTTCGCCCTTGGTGCATGATTCATATTTATTTACGTTTACTGTTACTAAAAAAGTAGTAATATTGCGGCGTGCGGGGATACAGGCGACAATTCTCGGTTTTATTTCTTTTGACTTTTTTTATGCGTTTACCCTCCACTAGCTGACGCCACCGCCACAGCTTGGGCACGTAAACGCTATCCCGCTAAACTAAACCGCGCTGTCCGCAACAAACGTTACCGGCACGGTAGCGCTAATCCGTTAACTTCCGCTATCACGCTATTGTTAAACTATAACTGTCTATTAGCAGATCACTTTGAGCTCTCTGCGTAAACTGTGTAGCTTGAATCCATGAATCGCAAATGTGGCTGTGCAAGAGAACCGGCGAGCGGAGTCGCTTCAGCGCATCAGTGCAGTAAGCGCCGCGCTCTCGCTAAGCGATCAACGCCAGGATCTACGGGTGTTAGTGACTTCCCTCCCGAAAGTCACTAACACAGTGCCCGTATTCACGTTTCTCGGTGATCGTTCTCAGATAATTTTAGTTTGCCCGCATACTAAGCGCCTGCCGGCGTAAAATAAATGGGAGCCCCCAGTATTGTTGCGTCACCCGATGTCGAGTTCAACCATGCGCTGGTGGGTCTGACCTCTTCTATTAGCTCCGGGAGCGCGACGGTGCGCAGCCGGAGCTCACGGCGAATGACTTATAGAGGGAAGCGCACCTCAACCCGTCGATTGCGCGGCCATCTCCAATGAAAGCCTCGCGTTCGACGAGTTCTGGAGGAAAAGCGATGCTCAGAACGAAGGCAGCGTATAATTGACCGTAGCTGCGTCAATACAGGGTGCGTCGCTTAATTTACGGTGCGAAACATTTTATAATGATGTAGCCTAAACTCGGAACATTTTGCAAAACCATTTGATGGACCCTTTCAGCCAGTCAATCTTAGGTTGCGGTTTCCGCTGCGCTTGCTTAATATAGCACATCCACACACCGACAAAGGCGTGTCCCGAAACGTATTAACGCAGGCCCACAACTATGGAAGCTGAGCGAGAGTTCTAATGAGGGTAATTTTCAAGAGACTGCGCTTAAATTGTCAAGTCTACAGCAGCCAAGCAATGTTACCTTTATTTTCCCTTAACACAGGCTACATGAAATGCAGACCACATGGAGAAATTCATGACACAATTTTGTCCACTTCTCACAAAATCGCTATCGTGATGATGGCGGCAAACATTAGCCATTCACATGCCTATTACAGCAATTCTGCTTGTCACGTGTATACATAATGATATTTCCTGGTCTTTATGTGCCACAGAAGGAAAACGTCGTTCACTACTTCAACACAATGGAGGCATACGTGGGCGTGCGCACAGGGGGGAAGGGGGTGCGCCCCATGCCTCAATCATGTAAGGGTAGGCCCATGTCTGCCCCATATCTCTACTGAGTAGGACCTGACCCGTCATTATTCAAAGTGCAGGGTTCTGGCGATGCAGGTTTTTGACGATATGAGCGGCCGACGACACCTGCTGTTATATTCGAAGAACTGTTTACTTCCCACCCTGTGCCCCCGGAAATCCGGGTACCAAATTGAGGCCGTTGTCAATAGCACGTCCTCGCATCATTTTGAGTTTTGCATCCATTGCGAACCTTGTTATTTTTTTCGGATTCGACCAATACGAGGGGGGGGGGGGGCGTGGCGTTGAGACGTGCCCCCCCCCCCCCCCCCGCGACCCCATCGAAAACCCTGCGCACACTTATAATTTCTTGTTCTGCAGGCCGGATTCTAGCGAAAGGGAACAGGCGAGTCGTGGGTCGTCGCCGTCGAAGTTCTCACCTTCGCCCACTCCACCGGAAGTCGTCTCAACTGTCCCCGAAGGGACAGTTTTCGCTAGCCTCAGCGCTAGGTCGACGATGATGGCAAAGCAAGGTGAGGAACTTAGCTCGTCATCACATTCTGTGCGCTGTTCAGTTAATTCTTAACACTTTTTTCTTCGTTGCTACCCCTACTTCACCTCCGAATGATGCTTCTCGTATTTACAGCTAACAAAAGACAATGAAATTTCTCGGCGCCAAACCAAATGCCATTACGGTCGTATCACTAGAATTATCGACAGACTTCCATAGAAGTTATGCATGTGTTCATCGAAGCACCCGGTAATAACGTCGTCATTGGCGCTGACATTGGTATGTTTAAATTATGTGTTATTTAAGTGCAGGCAATGGTGTATTCACGTTCATTATTATTGAGATTGTTTTTCTTACGTTACGTTATTTCTTTTTCGATTGGATATATTCCTTAATTTTTATTCATTTCTGCTGTTTTCGTCTGCACTTACCATCACCTTCAGTGAGGTGGTTTGCCTCATGGCAAAGAGGTGCGATTAGATGCTGCAAGAGGAACAGAAATGAGAATCATATAGCGACTGTTACGTTAAATAACTTCGAAATCAGACTATAAGCACTGAGTTCTTCTGATTGATCCATGTCAGATAGTCTTTTGGTGCAATCGACGGCTTTCGGCAGGAAAGCACTTCCCAAATGGCGATCTTAATCTGACCTTGTGTCGTCGGCTTGTCCGTGTTCTTTCTTCATTTTCGCAGACACTGTTGCCAGTCAGAAGATGACTGAACCTGGCGAATCGTAAGCATATGGACGTAGAAGTTCACTATAATTCCAAACAATACAGCTTCGAGTCTACAATCTGGCATCGCGAAATTATGAATACTTCGACGGTTAGAGCAGTTAACTAGTGTCTCTGCACAGTGGAAAAATATAAAGAAAGTATCTTCACTAATGAAGTGTTTTCCAAACATTAACTTGAGTCTGTTGTCAAGTGCCGACTTAGAGTCAATCCGC
Source organism: Rhipicephalus sanguineus (assembly GCF_013339695.2). Lineage (NCBI taxonomy): Eukaryota > Metazoa > Arthropoda > Arachnida > Ixodida > Ixodidae > Rhipicephalus > Rhipicephalus sanguineus. The sequence continues at coordinate 84,872,077 of NC_051179.1, read as the reverse complement.
AACCGAAGTATCGATACGTAAACAATTTCTTTTTAATGGCGCAAGCCCGGAGTGGCATGCTTGTTTCTCTTGCAAGCACTTCCGCTAGAGCGCTAATGTCCTGTTATCCTAATATTCAGAAGGTGTCTTGTAAAAAATAAAACTGGCATGAAATCACTGGTAATGGTTCAATTTAGCAGTTTAACAGCTAACAATTTACCAATTTCATTGGACACATATGACATCATAGCATAACTTGACTTAACATAAGCGCCAATTAACTGTAAGGATAATTATTGAAATTTATTTGATTTAGTTCATTGAACAAGTGTGAGCAGCGGGGGATTGTTGCGGCATCTGGTGGAGCATATCTCAACCAGGCGCTTCTTTTTGCGTGGCCTCTGAGATCCGCTCCGGCAGTGCCTCGAAACAACCCGAGGAATACACCAGAACACACAAACAGCGAGGTGCGAGCGCCATTACCCGACATCCAATTAAAGTATGAGGGTCCCCTCCAACTTTCGTCGTGGTATTTTATTCGTACCCTTATTCTTAACAATGAAGCCTGAACCTTCAGTGACATATCCGACGTGTTTTTTTTTTCCTTCAAAGCAATAATAATAATAATTGGGGTTTAACATCTCAAAACCACCGTATGATGATGAGAGACGCCGTAGTGGAGGGCTCCGGAAATTTCGACCACCTGGTGTTCTTTAATGCGCACCTAAATCTAAGTACACGGCCTCAAACATTTTCGCCTCCATCGAAAATGCAGCCACCGCGGCCGGGATTCCATCCTGAGACCTTCGGGTCAGCAGTCGAGCGCCATGACCACTAGACCACCGTGGCGGGTCCCTTTTCCTGCAGAGGTTATACGCGAATAAACTAATTTTCTTTATCACCACGCTGAATCAGCAACTGTTCTCGAATGTCCTTTCTGCGACCATTCTCTGATTTTTCGGGCAGGGCTAACTTTTCTTTCCAAGTTTCAACTATACGCGAAGGTGACAGCCTTTAGTTCTCGTGGTCACCTATTCAATATCTCGGATATTTTATACGCTCAAGACCTAAAGAAACTTGACCGTAAATTTTCACGATTCTATAGAGAAAATATTCTGTGTGTAACTTGATTGCACTCGTGGTCGCTTTGATGCGCAGCTCTTACAAGTCAATGAAAAAGCTGTTCATGGTCGGTGTGGCTTACACCACCATCGTAGCCGGCGAGTGTGGTCTGAAGAGTCGAGCCAAGGTCATCATCGACGCCTATTATGCCATGTAGGTGAAGGATTTCATTCTGGAAATCTTACAAATCGTTCTACTTAAGATGCTTACAAGCTGCATCAAGCTGACAAGGTGATTAGGAAAAGCGAGCGCAAAGAACACGGGACAGAGAAAGTGACTACACTATGTGGTACTTCATTTAGTGAGACAAACACCGAGCTTATATGGACCAGACTCGCGTGTGCACCGGGAAACAAAAAAAAACGATAAAGGCAAAGCAGCCTTCAACAAAGCTAAGATACAAATGCTAAGATAAACGGCTGGCGACAATCGAGGCACCGAGCACGTAAGAATCACGCGGAAAGGAACAGAAGTACAGGCGCGGCCACTGTTAAGGCCCGAGCACACGTACGCGTTGCAGCGCATCAACGCGTGACTATTTGACGCGGCGCCGCACCCTCTCCCTATGGAGAGGGAGGGCGCGCAAAGTCGCGCGTTGACGCGCTGCAACGCGTACGTGTGTTCGGGCCTTTAGAGAAAACACGGCGCGCATGGCCGCGCTCCTCAGACCACCAAGCGGGCGCCGCGCGAAGTACTGCGGCGCAAGCGCAGTGATCGCCAGAGGCAGAGTTAGCTGCGCGTCGTCTGCTACGGTTCGCACGTGCTCTGGTAGAGCACTGGCGCAATCCAGGGCTCGCCACTCGAGGCGAAGTGGGAGGAACCGTAGCAGACGATAGCGCAGCTAGCTCCGCCTCTGGCAGTGTTCGTGCTTTCGCCGCAATACTTCGCGCGGGGCCCGTCGTGGCGCTCCGGGGAGCGCGGCCATCAGCTCCGTGTTGCCTCTAACAGTGGCTGCGCCATTACATTCTGGGTAACCGGGACTGAAGGCGAACTAACGCAGTCACTATCCTTGAAGCATCGCATAGCCACTACCTTTACAATCTCGCTTTCCAGGTGACCATTTTTTCTGCCGATAGTCTATGTCTCATACAACCTAACAAAGTATTCCCTGCAGCTGCGGCAGTGAATATCCATCTCTGGCCCTCCACCAGCCCCCGAGGAATGCGCATGCTCACGCAAGCGAATGCTGATGCACCCACCGGTTGTCCAATATGTGCCGCAGCTAGGAGGAATCTTATAAATGACACGTGCAGTGCGAGCGACATACACATTAGTATGTTTCAGAGGAAGCTAGGCCTGTGACTTCAATTTCCACCATTCTGCCCAGTTTAGGAAGGTTGCAAGGTGGTCAGAGGACATCAACCTTATATTTACTAGAAATATTGTATTATATAATTATTGTACGTGGTCTTGCAGAGTGTCTGGCGCGGCCGTTTTGTAAACACGCAGGGCAAAGAAGCCAAACCCGTTAACCACGTGGGTGCACCTCTTCTTCGTGTTGCCGGTGTCCGTGATATCAATCATCATCTTCTTGGGCTTCATCTACTGCATCTACCTTGGCTGCAAGTTAGTTCATAATTAAGAACCTGAATGGTTGAAGGTGCATCATAGTTAAAAACGATGTAAGCAATCATCACAAGGCTTTTCAAAAGGAAAAGGAACATAAAGTTTAATAAAAATGCACCATTTCCTGCTAAAGGGGACCATGAGGCGATGCGAAGCCGGAGCACTTGCACGATCGCGCTCCGTTGGCGTTCGTTGGGCATGCTATAAAAAAAACTCGCGGACAACTTTTCTTGGCAATGAAGCGAACGCTAGAGAGCCACAATGCACGTATCCTACCGCTAATGAATGTAGTTCCACAATTGCGTCCGTATTTTCTCCATGAGATGTATAAAATACTCCTTCATTTTCTACATGTAGCTTTTTGAGACGAAACGCAGCGCAGACAAGCGAGATATTTCTATTTCTTTTACTTTATGCGTTGTCACTTTGCGCTTTTGCGTGCGTGAAAAAGTCGCGCCTTTTACCCGTACCTTAGACATTGAGCAACGTTTTCGTCAAGATGCAACGCTAGCCATCACTTTCCACGCCGTTACGAGACGCACGCCAAACCGGACTACTTCGCGTAGCAGTACATGTGCAGACGCTCCGCCCCCGTAGCTTTCCCTTCATTGCCAAGAAAAGTTGTGCGCGAGTATACCGAACTCGCGTCGTGGAACCCGAAGAAGAACGCTACGCGCATCGTGTCTTCCCTCTAGCCTGGCCGTTCATTCTCACAGGGTGAGCGGGGAACCAGGGGAACGCGGTAGACAGGCGCGCGAGAAGGCGGCAGCGTAGGAAAGGAGAGAGAGGGGGACGGGATGCGCACGTGCTGGTGCTCATCGCGGTGTTGCGCAGGCGAGAATTTCGGCATGTCTAGCCTGCGTTTCAGAGGAAGATTGGAGAAGGGTAGGGGAAGTGGAGAGGGTGAAAGGGGAGAGGGGAAGTGGAGATGGGGAGGTGTAGGGGAGAGGATGAAGGGGAGAGGGTGAAGGGGAGAGGGGAAGTGGAGAGGAGGAGTGGAGCGGGAGTGGGAGAGGGCAGATGGGATGTGGAGAGGAGGAGTGGAGAGGGTATGCCCTTGCGCAGTTAAGGTGGTCACGCCGCACACCACCACCACCACCACCGGTTTGAACTCCGCTATAAGATGCTTCGCATCTAATAAAGTGGCTGGCTTGGCTAGTTGATTATTCATGCTGAGTATAAACAGCGCAAGGTAGCACGCCACCGAACAGCGCACCGTCCTGCGTGTCTGTATTTCAATGCTGTGTTTTTGCGCTCTTTATCTTCAGAACAGAAAGCTTTACAGGTTGGTTAAGATTTCCGATGACAGCTCGAAAACCTGGAACGCAGAATACGAGACAAAAAGAACGAAACGCAGTTCAGATATCAGTTTTCGTTGGGGACTCCTTGTATGCTTGTTTTGTAAGAAATCTGCGAAATTACTTTCACCATTTTTCAGCAAGGATGACTCATACGAGTGCTTCGAATATTCAGACACACTCAATTAACATGCAAATGTTCTTGTATTTTCATTCGGCTCCTTACATTGACATGCGAAGCCGGCAATATCTTCCACATGCTGCTGAAACTATTAGACAACCAAAAGATGACAGTTATGCGTTCAACTGGTTACTCCTCAAACTCAGGTTGATAAAACAGCCTGCTCTAAAAAAGAAGCTAAGAAAATGTCCCCGGGATTAAAGCGCAGTCCGAATAATTGCTGACGAAGAGCCAAACGCGCTCAAACTTTTGTTTGCGAACTCATGGCTTAGCGCACATCGCGCTCTTAACGCGGTTTGTCAGTAGTTTCTGTTTGAAGTTGGATGCCTACCGAATAACTACATCGATACCAGAACCCGTGTGTTTCGTAATATATGTCGGAGTGTCCAAGCGTTTGCAGCATTGCTGTTTAGGTCTTCATCGTCACAACCACATGGCAGTATGCGAATACTACTACCTCAATTGGTTCTGCCTGTACTTTCTCGTTAGTAAACGAGTAAGACCCGCACCTGCTTGCGAAGCAGAATACGGGGCGAGTTGGTATGTATTCGTTGTTGCCGGAGAGCGCGCACTGACAACGGAGGCAGATTCGTGTGTCATGTTGTTCTCTCTTTGTCTCCGTCGTCAGTGCCCGCTTACGTGCCTGCCCCTTGCTGCCATTACGTTGTACTAAAAGTTTCAAAAACTGTATCTATGCAACAAATGCCCGTTACAGAAGCCTAACGAGCGGTACTCGCCGAATCTCGGTAGCGCCCTAATTATGATGTGGCATACTTTTCTTCTTCTTCTGGCACGACACACTTGGGACATAAACTAGTAGTGGGTAGTCTGCTGAGGAAAAAGAAGAGGTAGTTGGAACAATGGCGGAGATACAATAATAAACCGCGCTGTGTTTTCGGAACCGCGTTTCAGTGTGCTATATTTATTGGTGACCCGGACTACGAACGCAACCTTCCATGGAGCAGTTTGAGCATCTCGACGGCGTCAGCCCTGGTACCGCTGCCACTGCACCCGGCCATGTACCCTCTTCGGGTGTTGTTGGAGGTACTACTACCATAACGCTACCACAGCTGTGGCTTGCCGATCCCTCCTTATGGTTCATTCAAGTCGATTGCAAGTTCCGCATTCATCGCATCACGTCAGAAGTTCGCAAGCATGAGCTCCTCGTTGAAGTGTTGCCGCCACAGGCAATGGCTGAAATACGCGACATCCTCGTGGGCCCGCCTGGTGACACTCCATATACGACAGTCAAACAGGCTCTTCTTCACCGACTCGTTCCGCCTAAGCATCGGCGCATTCAGCAACTTCTGTGCAACGAAGAGCTCGGGGACCGCCGTCCCACACAGTTTCTACGTCACCTGCAGCACCTGCTTGGGGACCAGCCGGACGGCTTGGAAACATCCATACTACGTGAGTTGTTTCTACAGCGTCTTCCACCTACCGCGCGAATGACTCTTGTCCCAGCTCAGGATAAGACGCTGTCGGAGCGGGCAGAAATGGCCGATGACATGATGGACGTTGCTCCGGCAGTCATAAACGCTGCCCACACCTCTCCTATTCCCGAAGCAGATTCCCTTCGAGAAACGGTAAAAGATCTCGCAGCTGAAGTCGCCAACTTGCGTCTGCAATTGCTGAGCATTCGCAACTTAAATGACCAGCCTCGTCCACATCAACCATCTCTCACGTCGCCTGCTCCGCAACGGCCCCCCCACCAGCCGGAGCACCGCTTTTCACCGCAGAAGACATGCTACTATAACCGGCGTTTTCGTGCCGCGGCTCCCAGATGTGTGCCACCCTGCTCATGGCGCATGGGAAACGCTCCGGCCGATCGTCAATAACAGCGGCGGGCGATCAAGGCCAAGCATCAAGCCGCCTCTTCCACATCACCGACAGAGCCACAGGTCTTCGCTTGCTGGTGGACACTGGAGCAGAAGTCAGCATAATTCCAGCGTCCAAAACTGACCGGCGTCTCCGCGAGAAGTCAACTCCTTTACAAGCGATTAATTCTTCGGTCATCGCAACTTACGGACAGAAGTCTCTGACCCTTGATCTCGGTCTCAAGAGGAAACTGCAGTGGTTATTTTGGATAGCAGACGTACGCTACGCAATCTTAGGCGCCGATTTCTTAAGGCATTTTCATCTGCTCGTGGATATGAACCGCTGTCGCCTGGTGGATAGCTATACCGGCTTATCGGTCAATGGTTTTCTGTCACGCGCTACAGCCCTAAACCCTACTTTCGTGAAACCGCCTACGTCACCATATACAGCTCTGCTCAACGAGTTTCCGGAGATTACAACGCAGTCTCCAATAGATAAGACCCCCAAGCACACTGTGACCCACTGCATCGTTACCACAGGCCCACCGGTTCGCTGTCGCCCTCGCCGACTTGGCCCTGATAAACTTCGAATTGCTCGCAACGAGTTTGAGCATATGTTACAGCTGCAGATCATTCGTCCGTCATCAAGCTCGTGGTCGTCGGCGCTACACATGGTTCCCAAGAAGAACAATGACTGGCGGCCCTGTGGTGATTATCGGGCTCTCAATGCAGTCACCGTTCCAGATCGATACCCGTTACCCAATATTCAGGACTGTACTGCATTTTAACTGGCACAACAGTATACTCGAAGATTGATCTTGTGAAAGCTTATCACCAGATCCCCGTTGAGCCTTCTGACATTCCCAAAACTGCAATAAGTACCCCATTTGCGCTCTATGAGTATTTACGAATGCCTTTCGGTTTGAGAAACGCAGCTCAGACATTTCAGCGTTTTATAGACGAAGTCACAAGAGGTTTGCCGTTTTGTTTCGCCTATATCGACGATCTTCTCGTTGCCATCCAGGACGCTGAAACGCACAAGGCATATCTACGTGAGCTTTGTACTCGACTGCGTGATTACGACCTTGTCATCAATGTAGAAAAGTGTCAGTTTGGAGTCTCGGAGATAGCATTCCTCGGACATCAGAACACTAAAGATGGCATCACTCCTCTACCTGACAAGGTTCAAGCTATCCTCGAGTACCCGCCTCCCACGTCAATACGTAGTCTGCGACGTTTTCTCGGACTCGTCAATTTTTATCGCCGCTTCATCCCTACATGCTCTACACTTCTGCAGCCTCTGGAAGTACTACTCTCGACTTCGCAAGCCGAGTCAGCCGCACTTCCCTGGGACACGGTCGCGGATCAAGCTTTTGCCGCCGTTAAGACCAAACTCGCCCAGGCCACCCTCCTGTACCACCCTTCACCAACTGCTCCCACTAGCCTCATGGTCGACGCTTCTTCAGAAGCAGTTGGAGCCGCTCTTCATCAATGAATCAATGGTGCATGGGCTCCAATTTCCTTCTTTTCCCGCAAGTTACGCGACACTGAGCGCCGATACAGTACTTTCGGACGGGAGCTCCTCGCGGCCTACCTTGCGGTGAAGCATTTCAGGTACTTCCTTGAAGGGCGACAATTTGCCATTCTTACCGACCACAAGCCACTTGTTTCGGCTTTACGTTCCTGCAGTGCCACGCACACTCCTAGAGAACTTCGACACCTTGCTTTCATTGCCGAATTCACCACAGACATACGTTATGTAAAAGGCAGCTTTAACAGCGCAGCGGACGCTCTCAGTCGTATTACCATCAATGCCACGACAGGCACCACCGGCCTTTCATTGTCTTCGCTCGCGGAGGCACAGGCATTAGACGATGAGCTTCCACGACTCCGGTCCTCTACTTCCCTCCGACTGGAACAAGTCAACTTTCCCGACGACAACGTTACGCTCTGGTGCGACGTTTCACACAACGGCACTCGTATCTATGTTCCTTCACAGCTGCGTCGTGCTGTTTTTGACACCCTCCACTCCGTCTGCCATCCAGGCGTAAGAGCTACGCAACACCTGGTCACTGAGCGCTATGTCTGGCCGCGCATACGCGCTAACATTCGTGACTGGGTTCGCACTTGCACAGCGTGTCAGCGTATCAAGGTACAACGGCACACCAAGCCTCCATGGGGAAAATTCCCTCTTCCTGATGCACGTTTCGACACCATTCATTTGGACATTGTCGGACCTTTACCTCCATGTCGGGGAAATACGTATTTGCTTTCGTGTATTGACAGGTACACTAGGTGGCCTGAAGCAGCTCCAATGCCTGACATCACGGCAGAAACAGTTGCTCGTACCTTTCTTGCAACCTGGATTTGCCGTTTCGGTGTACCATCAACGGTGACTACTGATCGAGGCAGACAGTTTGAGTCAGCGCTTTTCACCTGTCACATCTCTACTGGGTTGTGCGCGTATTCGCACAACTGCGTATCATCCAGCATCAAATGGCTTGGTAGAGAGATTCCACCGTCATCTAAAAGCAGCACTCGCCTCGCAGCCTCACGCCGAAGATTGGGTATCACACCTCCCCATCGTGCTTCTCGGCCTGCGTTCAACACTTCGGCCAGAACTTGCCTGCTCTGTAGCCGAGATGGTTTATGGCTGCACACTCCGTTTGCCTGGTGACCTCGTCAGCCCCGTTACTACGCAGAGTGTTTCGGATCCATCTTCTTTCGTCCAGCGTCTGCGGATCTTCATGCAAAACTTGCGCCCATCACCAACTTCAGCTCACACTAGAACGACGTCTTTCTGCCGGCAAACCTACAGACATCTTCACACGTTCTTGTTCGTGTCGATGCGTCTCGCCGTGCTCTTCAGCCTCGCTATGACGGTCCTTTCCCAGTCATCAAGCGTTCTGAACATCATTTTACAATCCTGCGTAATGGGCATGAAGACACAGTCAGCATTGAAAGGATCAAGCCGGCATCCATTCTGACAAGCTCCGTCTGATCATTTTCTTTTCTTCAAGTGCCCACGGCCACTTGTCTGCACGGGGGGGCCTATCTGTGGCATACTTTTCTTCTTCTTCTGGCACGACACACTTGGGACATAAACTAGTAGTGGGTAGTCTGCTGAGGAAAAAGAAGAGGTAGTTGGAACAATGGCGGAGATACAATAATAAACCGCGCTGTGTTTTCGGAACCGCGTTTCAATGTGCTATAATTAAAATCAGGGCATTTCCAAGTTCACTTATCTATACCGATGAACACTGAAAGAACCGACGTACTGTATTTATATATGACTGGAAAACCACTGTCATAACTTGCGTTTAGGAGTGCAGACTTTTGACTTCGGGATGTAATACGAGTCGCTCAGCTCACTGAAATTCCTGCAAGCATTGCTCATAAGCGCATAAAGTTCCTAACGTTAAGCTCGAAACAAGTGTAGCGCATCTCCCCAGATTTTTTCAGTGCGGGTAGACGATGGTGTACAAGTTTGGTTCACTGCTCTTCATGTATACAAAGCTTTGTAGTGACAAGCACTACTGTTTCTACTACGACGCCGCAGGAAACATTGATGGTCGATGAATAGGCGTGCCTCATTTTTGGACGGCTCGTACTTTTCATTACAACGGCAGACGAGTCGAGCGTTAAGAGACGCTTAATGCTCACTTTATCCACTGGCTCATGAAGTAATGTCCCATAAGTTTATTTCCTGTTATAAAACGTATTAGACTACCGTATATGCGCTGAAAGATTGTTGAGGTCTCGTATGTCACATGCAGGGAAACCCTAATCAACGAATATCAACATAATTTGTTTTAATTCCAGTGATCTCAACCAAAGGGCGACCAAGGAATACCGGCTGGTCATTCGCGAGATCGTAAGAGAGAAATGGCAGCTGCAACAACGCATGACGTGAGTGGTTGTTCAGCGTTTTACTAAACATGTAGCAACTTTAAAGAAACTGTCCATTTTCCTTGCTGAAAACACAGTTTCTGTTGTGTCCGCGTATGGTGTCTGTAGTATTCCAAGCACTAAAAATGCACTCAAACCCAAGAATAAGAGGCATTTGGGATGATCCGAACCAAGCCTAATTCGACCATAATCGCACAACCTTTAACGAACATTTAAAGAGAGGATTATCTGCACATTTTGACTAAAATATACGCTGTCGTATTCTTGCATGCTTGATAACAAACATTACGAAGGCAGCTGAACCCTAAATATTTCAGGCAGTTATGCAGAGGCGGAAAAGGAAGGCACGGAGTTTCGACAGAGAGAAAAATTACAGCATATCCACGGGTGAATGATGAAGAGCTTGGGCGAAGCTCCTGAAGCAATCATGGTCTCGAGATCGGCTTCTCGTTGAGCCCGTTTTGCAGCGGCGTCCTTGGCGCGCACCGTCGCGGGATCCGCCTGGCTGTCGTCAAGGGAGCGCCCGCCGCTGCATATCGTTCATGCTCCACCAACGATCCGACACGTACGGCGACGATCCAGGAGAATGAGAGGCGCTCGCTCCCCGCGCATGCCCGCGCAGCCCGCGCAGCAGCCAATCGGAGAGCAGCGGCACTTCTAGCGCCATCTAGTGTCGATTCACACAAGCACCATATTGCACACAATTCTATTGGACCAACGCCATCTAGGAAATGAGACGAGAAACGGTGATGACGACACGGATTGTGTACAGCGCCATCTAAAATATCGTCCCTGAACTGCAGTTTGTATATGGATGGATGGATGGATGGATGCTATGAGCGTCCCCTTTATAACGGGGCGGTGACAAGTGTGCCACCAGGCTCGAAAAAAAAAAAAAAAAGAAAACCTTTACTCTTTTTTTTTTTAGCGTTGGCCTAGTGTCTTTACTTCAATTAAAACTATTTTACTCCAGAAGACAAAAAAAACCTTAAGTTTTCAGCTTCGTTTTGTGCCCTTTACGGCAGAATGTCCTTATTTTTTTCCCATTATTTATTTTTGTCCTTTCTCTCTAGTTTTCTGCCACCAATACTCTAACCGTCTCTTACTTATTTCAATCGCGGGTGTGTTCAGCTTTCCATTGTCTCTAAAACCCAAGGCGTCATGTAGGCTCGTGCCCAAACGTACACCTGGGTGGATGTCTCCACATTCAATCAGAACATGCTCCGCCGTTTCCTGATCTTCCCCGCAGCACGTGCATTGTTCTTCTTCTTTACTGAATCTCGCTTTATAACTACCCGTTCTAAGGCAACCCGATCTCGCTTCAAACAGTAAAGCGCTTCCCATTGAATTGTCGTAAAATGCCTCCCTCCTTATTTCATTTTTGCCCTTCCGGTAGTTACTCAAAGCCGGTTTTTTCTCCATAGCTGTCATCCAGTAAATCCTCTCCGCCTCTCTGACTTTTCGCTTAACGCTCTTTGTTGACATACTGCTTACACTACCAGCCGTATATTTACTAGTGAGCCTCCTAGTTCTTTTTCTCCACTGTGTGTCCACGCTCTTCCTATACAAGTAACGGAACACCTTCTCTGCCCATCTACTCTCCTTCATATTCCTTAGCCTTTCTTCGAACCTTATTTTGCTCTGAGCCTCCCTCGCCTCAAAACCTGCCCATCCCATATCGCCCTTTACAGCCTCATTTGTCGTCTTCCCGTGAGCACCCAACGCGAGGCGTCCCACAGTCCTTTGATTTATATCCATTCCCGATTGCACCTCTGCCCTCATGCACACCACTGAGTTCCCAAAAGTAAGCCCCGGAACCATTACACCCTTCCACAGACCTCGAAGCACCTCGTACCTATTGTATCCCCACAATGCTCTGTGCTTCATTATTGCAGCATTCCTCTTTCCTTTTGCTGCTGAGGCTTTTTCCTGTACCTCCATGTACCTGTCACCCTCATTTATCCATACTCCGAGGTACTTGTATTCGTTCACTCTCGGTATTTCTTGGCCCTGTATTGACACCGCCTGATCACAAGGGTCATTGAATACCATCAATCCACATTTTGTTACACTAAATCCTAGTCCTAGAGCTTCCCCTTCCCTTCCGCATATATCCGCCAGCTGCTGTATATCCTCTCGACTGTCAGCAAATAAGACAATATCGTCAGCATAAAATAATCCTGGAAGCTTCTGCTCAATCATCACGCCGCCCTGTTTGTGTGACAGATTAAAACCAAAGTTGCTACCTTCTAGCGCTTTTTCCATATTCACTTCTATGAGACAGCGCCATCTGCCGTTTACGCAGGACAGAGATACTGCTGTTTACGCCGGACAACGGAGACGTGACAAGGTTAGACTAAGAGGAGCTGCGTCCCTAAAAAGCGCACGACATGCGTGGAAAGAGGCCTCAGGACCTTTCATGAAAATTACCTCCCAATATACCTGGCGCAGATAACCTAGAGAAGAATTATATCTTCCCGATGCACCTTTCGCGAACTTTGAGGGCATTCATATTCAGTCAAACATCCATTTAGAAGGGTAACCAGTGATTCGGCATGGGTTGCAAATTCGGTCTGCAGTTCCTGCGCAGGAATGTTTTTCAAATATATTTTCTAACCGCAATTATGGTCAAACCACATGACGGCGACGTTATCAGAAGCATGCTCCCTCACTCATGCAGGCAGAGGGAAATCATGGGCATCGTCACGCTGACTGCAATCGGCATCTCCCTTGCTATAGACACGGAGAAGTATATACGGCAAGTATTTTTAAACCTTATTTATTAGTTATTTTATTTAAACATACTGCGGACCAACATTCTGGTCCAAGCAGGAGTGGCAACAGAAAACATCAAGTGAATTGTTACAACAAAAAGTAAGAATACATGACTTTGTTGCAAAGAAAATAACACATCATCAGTACGCTAAAAGAGGCATCACATCTGTGAAACAAGAAGATTACAACATATTGGAACGTATTATTTTCATTTTTATTTTACTCTGTAGTGATGACTGCCAAATTTTTTTAGTTAATAGCATGGCTTGCCTTTTTTGCATGTTGTGGAAGTTCTCTCGGTCTCTGTTCTATTTATTTATTTATTTAACTTACTTATTTTATTTTTTGCTTGTTGCCCTATGAATTTAGTTGGAAGTTAGGACATGATTTGCTCGAATAGTGCAGCAGGGAAGTTTACAGTCTGACGCTTACATTCTTGCCCTTGCATCATGTGTCATCAAGGAGATCAATTTTAGCTACCTCGGCTGATTTCAACTCCAGTGTGGACGCAACAGTCGTGTCTTCACTGTGCGTGCTAGCGGTGGTCGGAGTTCCCCTACAGCTCGGCAACCCCATGCTGGAGAACCACGACATCAGCTGGCAGCTGGTGTTGCGCCGAATGCCATGGGAACTCATCGTCGTGAGGCTCGGTGGAATCGCCCAGCAAGTGGTCGCCAATGTATGAACACGAAGCGTCTGCGTTGATTTCATATGGAGTTGTACTCTCAGTCATACATTTTGACATAATTTCTCTCACCGTTACTGGTTGTACTTCCAACAGAATACAAATTGTCCTGCTTACGTACGGTAAAATAATAGCTAGTTATTCTGCAGGATACGGAGAAATCTGTGTTCGTTGCACGTTTTATTGTTGCGTTCTGTTTCCGTGATAAAATGAAAGCGGTATGCTGAAAGTTACTGCTACATATGGGGTACGAAAAGGAAACGTTTAGGCGGTGGGTACAGTTTGTACCACAGTCTGCCATGTACCATAGTCGCCAAAGTAAGGACATGTTTTTTCTTATTGCGATAGCAATTATATCGACAGTCTTGGCTGGTTTTCGCCGCCGCCGTCATGCACCGTATATGTAAAGGTATGTATGTATATATAAGTCCCAAAGAAAAATAATTAACAAAAACGCTTCCGAAGTGCGGAATCGAACTAGCGACCTCTCTCTCCGCAGCACGTGGCGCAAACCACTACGCCACAAAGCGCAGATCTTTCCGGTAGCTAACTGCGAGCGTTGTATGCACACCCTTTACCGCTGGCAGGACTCAGAGACGGCAGGCGCTTATAAGCGTTTCTTTATTGCCAGCGAGATGGCGCGAGGAGCGCAACGGGCGCATTTAAAAGTCGTGGGCCAGCTCGCTCGCTTCTTCTAATATTTGCGCAAGATTAACCTTGCCCTTCTGCTGTCTGCTCGCGAGGTAGTTGCTGCCGGGGGACAGATGTTTCTGCAGCATAGCAGCGCATCCATCACGGGCCGCTTTTCTTGCTATCGCATTCATTGCTTCGCCCTTGCGGCGAAACTGTGACTTTTTTGTTTAATCCTCGAACGGATTTAATTCGTAGCTGCACGCTATACGTTAAGTCAGAGGCCTAACATTTCTGTGTGATTTAGGAACCCATTGTTATGGATTTACATAGAAATGGCTTGTTTGTTTCATAGCCTTATGGTTCCAGCACTATTGACATTGCGAAGGATGGAACACATCTTAGACGTCGAGCAAAGGGCGTTCTGCGAAGGTTGTTCTGCGACGTTTGCTCGTTGCACCTCCGCTTCGTGTGTTCACATCGGCCGTTCTTTACGACAACCTCCTGCAGGCTACACAACTGCCTCTCATCTGGCCCACCCTCTCTTCTGTATCGGCACCGCACTGCAACTTGCACACCACACTTCACGTTTGCGCTAGCCTACTCGTTTCTCTATTTCTGATCAAAGCTCTGCACTGTGGTTAAAGATAATTAGAACCAGATGCATGTTTCCTCTTCGCTGTAATGACCACCTAACTCGACACTCTCTGATAGCAATTGCTGATGCTGGGTTTATAGCCAGCTTGGTTTATTAGCCTTGAGAAATAAATGATGGAACGGAGACGTATACAGGAGCTGGCGCTGCTGAGGAAAATGAGATTATCGCTGCTTAGTGCCCGCCCAGAAAAATATGCTAGTCATACAAGTGCATGTCTCTCGCAGCGTTCCAAAGCGTCGCTGGGGCTCACGCAAATCAGCTTGCACACAAGCGCCGAGCTCGAAGCGGATCCCATGGGGCTTCAGATTGCGTTGCTGGCGAAAATGGCGGTGGCGTCAGAGCTGGATACCACGGACGTCAGCCCATTATTGGTGAAAAACATGGAAGTCTTGGTCAGTGCTCTATGGATCGCTTTATAAAACACTTGCTGCTAGAAAAAAAGTTTGCTGAACATTTTACTGTACTTCTGACTTCCTTGTTTCGCAACTACGCCATATTCAAACGTTGCTCGCCATAATCGCATGTATCTTAAATATGGAGTAGCTGAGCGTTATAAGCGCGTAAACACAAGATTATCGACAGTGTGTTTCTATAGCCTGATTGATTTTGCAAAAGCTCGTATTTGACAAGTGGAATCAAAGGAATATAATTGCTGAAGTGGCTGGGAATTGTGTGCGTTTCCAACCATGTCCTTAGGCGTGCTGTTTAGATATCAGTGGTGAGAGTGTTGCTCACAGGAGTTCAATGCCGCAATTAAGTACGCGTATCAGAACGTGTTTGACGTCAGTTCTTGGCATGGCGCTGGAGATATGCCCATCAATCACGGTCTCCCATTTCACCTTCCAGAGCGTGACGAGATATCGAGGTGTCGACAGATTGCTTCAAACTATATTTTGTTTTTACCACTGTATTATTCGCTGGGATAAAGAGCGTGCATGGCTTGTCCATCAACACCGGCCGAGGAGTTTTTTTTTTTTTTTTTTTGCTTACGAACACTTTAGAGCGGGCGCATTTAATATCGGCTCTTGTAACAGTTGGTGGTGCAGCGCGCGCCTAGCACTATATTTGGCAAAGAAGCATTTCACAGCCAAGAGACGCTTACGAAGCACTGTCGTCGAGCAAGAATAAGAATAGATTAGGCGCTGTAGCTGATCATTCCTTTGTTCTTTCTGCCATTTACGGTAGTCCTTGGCTAAACAACGGCTGCTGCTTAGGAATGCTAAAAAATTTAAGCAATCTTTACAGTGACTTCCGTTTTTGTATGCCGTGCAAAATGCACATGCGTGCAACTATGCAACGTGTTCGTAGCGTTCTTAATGAGATTTGTTGCTCACAAAGCCATTTGGAGCAGTAGTCAACTGGCACAATTCTTGAATTTTACGATAATCTTGGAAAACAACTTCTTGGTAGAAAGTAAGCTCGTTTAAAGGTATCTTTTCTACTCATCGCTTTGGAATGCAGCCGTTTTCAGTAGCCAAATAAAAGTAGCGCAGGCACGAGGTATAGTTCGATGCATGATGTATAAAATACGGCGCGTCCCACGCAAAATAGCAAGTATTTGCCTTTTCTATAAGCTCTAATATAACTTTCCTCATTTACACGAGAGCCTAATCCTGCCGCCCATGAGATCATCACGACGTCTGTTTAATTGTAACAGTGTTCAACGCATTCATGGTTCAACTAACGCCTTCAGCAAATCATTTCTACTGACTGCCATATCGGATTGGAATGTACTTCCTGACGGTATTGTTAGTGACGTAAAGTGTGTGAAATATAAAGATTTATTGTTACAGCACCACTGTCAGGAGGCCGAATAGTAGGCCTGTTCTTTGCGCATTTATCCTTCTCATTTTCATGTTTTGTTTGCTTGTTTTTTTCTTACTGTTTTTTTCTTTGTTTTTTCCAACAGTATTTATGTGGTGTAACCTTGTGACCCGTGGTTACTTATTGTTACCCCCCCCCCCTTATGTAATGCCCCATGAGGAGCCCTTAAAGGGGCCATGAAGCACCCCTTGGGCTTGTTCAAAAAACACATCCTGCGGAAAGTTGACACGGCTATGAACTGCTCAGCCAAATATTGCAGACGTGTGCGCCGCGTAAAGGGTACAAGCGGAACGCGAAGTTGCCGTTTTCTCAGGCGCCCTCTTTTCAAACAGAGGCCGGTTCTCACTCTCGTCAGTGGGCAGGGCGTCTGCTGATTGACGTCGCGATCTGCATCGCCGCGTCGCAAAAGACATACCATCCTCATTGGCCGATAGCCGATGTAAATCGAGAGCGGCGTACGGATGAGATGCGCTTCTTGCCGCGGAGTGCCGCCACTTGCCGGCGCCGCACTCATCAGTACACGGTAGCCGCACTCGCGCACGCGAACCACAGCGGGAGAGTGATCGCGTTTCATGACGCGCGCTGACGTAACTTCTTTCCCCCGTGCCATCGCTCCCTGTGTAGCTTCCAGTGCGCTCGTCGGCACGAGAAAAGAGAGAAAGCGCTGAAAGCGTGCGCCAAAGCCCCGTAACTTCGCTCATTCTTGACGGATTCGAGAAATTTTGGCGGCAATCGATTCGGCAGGCAGTAAACTCCGATAGTGAGGTCATTAGATCATTACTTGGAAAAGTGGTTCATGACCCATTTAAGAGTAAACAAATGATGATGATGATGATGATGAATTGTGCTCTCGTTAATTGCGACTATCGGTGGTGCAGGTTAGTTTTTGTCCTATCCTAATACATCCTATCATTTCAAACTATTAGATATTGCTGGAGAAGATAATTTATGTGAAATGGTGCTACACATTGCGATGTCCTTATTGCGTCTTTTGTCCACCGAAACCCTTGCAACATGTCGATGATACCTGCACGGCTTACACATGCAGGCTGAGCGGTCCCGCAAGCATCCGCTATACTTCGTGCTACCTGTTGTGTTGGAGTCCCGCTACGTTCTTCTGATGCCTTATACCCAGCTGCCACTCATCTTCCTGCGCGTGTACGCCGACGTCAGCTGCTCAGAGCTGGTGAGCGCTGGTGATTTGGCAGTAGGTGAGGACCTTCGAGGAATCAGGAGTAACGAACTGACCAAGTGGCCGAAAGATTAGTAATTAGCTGGGCTAGATGGCTGCGTATACATTACGAATGGAAGAAGGAGAATTTTTTCAACGGACTCGTTTCTTTGTTAGATACAAACAAACGAACCCAACATACAATTAGGCTAGGGGAAGCATAGGCTGCATTATTTGTTGTATTTAACTGTAGTGTGGTATTAATGACGTAAATAAAATAATTGAAGTGGACGAAATATCATCCTTTGTGCCGGTAGGATGCACGTGTAATCCCTGGCTAACACTCCCAGGGATTATACATACAGAAATACCCGCCAGAGTGGTCGTGGAAGAGCCTTCCGTTGTAGCTCAATTGGGAGAGCATAGTACGCGTAATTCTAAAGTTGTGGGTTCCGATACCACTGATGGAAAGGGTGATTTTTCTCCACTTTCATTCATTGGCATTTACGTTATTATGCTACACTACAGTTAGACAGCTAATTGTCTGTTGCATTCATTTGGTTGCGTACATTAGGGTACATTACGGCTTGAGTACGTTGTGGTTTGCGTACCAGAAGGAAAATTACTCTATGCTTGCCCAAGTGCAGAGCGAAGAATTAGGGGTTAGAGGATGCGCATTTGTGATTTTTTCGTGGTTGTAACTTCATTCGGAAGTAGTTCAGCTGACTTTGGTATTCCGTGAAAAGGAAGAGAACACACCACACACTGGCATTGCAAACCATCGCTTATGGCGCTCAGCTGCTGCTATTCAGAAATAGTGGCATAGATTCTACGAAAAAACGGCGCCCACTTTCTATTGGGGGATACATCCTGCTGAGCTGGAAGCTTAACTCTACATTGCGGTCAAGTAACGTTGAACTAAGTACCGTCCGAATCCTGAGACCTATTATGTAGAAGAAGAAACTGGGAGCAAACAAAAACAAAAAAAACAAAGAAAGATAGAAGCAGGCAGTGCGATGGATTAATGCTCCGTTTCCAAGTTAGCTTAGATACACTGAACCGTAATTCTCGTGCCCTGCTAAAGCGCAGGACACCTGACTTACAGTGATTCCTTTAGTAACATACCTCCGTATCTTCATTATTAGGATGGAAATATTTGCTTACAGACATTTTTAACTCATCACGAAGTATCGTTATCGCACAACACGCGAAATAATTTTGCAAGGTCTTGACGATGGGAGGCATAGTGGCACCATGCCTCCCCAACAAAAACGAAAGCCCTGCATTACGCCACACTGTTTTAAGACCCTGTTACAGATATATTCTTTCATGCGATGTTCTGTTACTCGGTTACTCATATATTCTTCCATGCCTCCGCAGATATGGCTGGGCCTGCTGCTCAAGACGCTTTCAAGTGTGGGATACGTCATTTCTGCCAATACTCTATACTGACTGACTACCGACTCTCAGGACACTGACGCAGAAAAGTCACGTCACGAAATCCACGATACGTGTTATGCTGTTGCGCCATTATTATTCATTAAGCTATGCTTAACTTCTATATGGCGTCACGTGAAGACAAAAGATTAACAGACTGTGTGCAGGTGACATTTGCTAACTTAGCGGATGTACACTTTTTTACAATTTCCGGTAGTATATAAACAATGGGTGGTATAATAAACTATATATCGCCAGTGTTATCAATGGTCGAGTCAAGAGACCTGTCCCAATTTCTCTATGGCTATTAATTTTAAGCTTATCTACGGTGACTGTGTTCATAAACAAATGTTTATAAAAAATGTCTAACTCCTGCATACGGAGGTATGTAAACTGATGCCATCATTAAAAGAAATTCCATCTAATAACGACATAACTTTTCCCGCTTTTCCACCAATTGCACTGTTTTCTGAATATCATCACCACTGTTTACGTAGCAGTGTTTGTGTAATAATTGTGCATCCGCATATTATGGATAATATTCATGTGACTATTTCGTGCAAATGAATGCGCAGATTGTGCTCGAGGCCTAGTCAGGTGACGTTTTTAGTGGCACGAGTGCAAAGTGATACTCCTTGCTATCTTTCAGGCCACCCTGTCAAGCTCCGGTGCGAGTTGTCCGAAAACCCCGATGAAAATTTTAAAAATTATATAAAACGGATGAAATGGGTTACGCTAAGGGTTTCAAATGACAGAGCGGACATTAAGGCACGTCATAAATGGCAATCGTAGTTAAATAATTAGTAAAACTTAGTTTAAACAGCATTTGCGTCTTGAAAATTCATCAGATCCGGCTCGTTGCGGATCTCAAACAGGCGCTTCCTTCAACGTGGCTTCGCAAGCGCGCGGAACCCATAGCTCACCTAAGGAATTCATCACAGCACACGACCGCCGAAAAAGTGTATAAAAGGGTTGGAATGAGTAAAGATCCATCAGAGTTTTATATGATAGAGTGGACATGAAGATATGTCATGACTTAACATACGCTAAAGGACCGCGAACGTCACATCCACCACGTCGGACGCTCTCTCCCGGTCCTGCCTCCTTGTGCGCCAGTGGTGCGCGTGGTTACACAGCGTTTGCCTCACGTACATCACAAGACAAGGCTTGCGTAGGGTGCACTTGCTCCGGTGCTCGCCAGGTGTCGTACGTGTCGCCCTACCTCCTTTCCTTCGTCATGTAAGAACGCACGCCACCTTACATCAACAGTTGCTCTTCTCGGTGTGCCGTGATGCAGTGAACTGGAAGAGGGGCAGTAGGCTCACTTGCGTCGAACACATGCCCACATATTACAGCTTTATAATGTCATCATGTCACGTCGTCATGACGTAAAGTGATGACGCCATCTCACGAAATCATCGCATGAATGAAAAGATCTCTTCCGGAGCAAGTGGTCCACAAAAATATGCTGTATGAGAAACGAGCTAATTTCAGAGGCATTGATTCGTGAACAGTGCACCTTTATTCTGAACTGTGAGTCGGCATCTGCGTAGTAATGCGCCAGCTGCAGGTTTGCTCTTTCAGCAATGTCACGGTGTTTCACTAGGGGTCAACGCAGACCATGTTGTGGCATATCTGCGAAAGAAGAAATCGATAAGAATATCACTGATTTTCCCGCTTCGATGCGGCAAACGCACACGTAAATAGGCTTAGAGCATTTTTAGTATCGAAATAGAGTGAAGATCGCGCATGCACCATCTATATGACTGCATTCAGTACAGCTCTTCCCAAACTACCAAACGCTGTGTTTCACATATACTATGAAGGCCTACGCTACGTCCTGTCTACTGTTTCTCTATATTTACGCATTCATTGCGCATGCATGAAGTAAATGCAGGAACATTTTCGATAAGAAGTTTTCGTGGGTGTAGCGCCGCGTTCGCTTACGCCTTTGAAGTTTTGTAGTTGTAGATACACAGTGTGATTCTTTTAAAACTGACCTATTTCATTGGGCTGTAGTTTTGTTACAAAATATCCGATCTCAATGTGATTTGCGGCAAAACATTCAGAAGGAATGAAAATTTAATGGCGCATCCCGTTTTCTTATGTGCAATACACGGAAATAAGAATAAATAAGAAATAACAGAAACCGCTAGATCCTGTAGAAGGAGGAATGGCTAGTCCGGCGCAGCGTTCGGGTCAGCCAGCGGCGGCGGAAGTTGGCGATGCGAGGTTAATCAATTGACGTTGACGCAAAAACCGAGTACGCTACACTTCCACGCGCGCGTTGGGCCACGTCGCCTTGATGCATGCGCGGTCGCGCGCGCCCGGTGTCTGCCGTATAGAATTTCGTTGAATGTCGTGGTTTTTTTATATTACACATTTATTCTTTCCTTTTTTGCGCTTCACACCAATAAACAGGAAGGGCCTATACATTTGCGTCCTTCCCGAATATTTTGCTGCAAACCGCATTAAAATCGGATTATACGTAACGAATCTACAACCCAATGAAATACGTCAGTTCTAAAAAAAATGAACCTGTATTTACTCTGCAACAAACTTGATTTGTTAGTCAAGTAGTCCACGACGTAGTACGGCCGAAACGCCGAGAGGCGGCTGTACTGGAGTGGACTGAGACTCAGCATCACTGGAATCACTTCGTATGTGCAAGACCAGCTAGGAACCGGTCTGCTCCACTGTCTCTTTACTCTTGCGCCACTAGTAGAAGCTACGTCTGAAAATTGTGATTTGTGGCGTAGTGGGTACGTTGCTAATGTACTTGTGTTAGTAGCCACAAGAGAGTTTATAACGGGCTCTAGAAATGCCGCTCTTCCAGCTTTCGCTGTGACTGTGCTGCGCTTTCTGCGCAGGCCTGGCGTTTTTTATTTATTTGTTCATTTTTCTTTCTGAGTAAACGGCTTTTTTTCTTTTCTTTTTTGTTACGCTGCAGCACTTATAGAAATGGAGTCGCCGTGCTGATATAAACCTCAGCCGTTCCACAGCAAGCCAGTTAGAATAGAGCAGAAGATACGTGGTGAATAAGAATTGTGGCAACTTCGCACTAGGGGTGCCGAGCCTGAAGGAAGAGCGGAGCCGGGTGGCCATTCTCGTTTCTCTTTATTGTTTTCTTTCTTTTTCTCTGTCTTTCTCTATGTTTCTTGCATCTTTTGTGTCTCTTTCTTTCTTTCTTTTTCTTTTTCTCTCTTGCTCTCTCTCTCTCTCTTTCTTTGCTTTCTTGATTTCTCTCTTTCCTTCTCTTTCTGTCCTGCCCTTTGTTTTTCTCTTTCGTGTCTGTTTGTTTCTATCTCATCTCTCTTTCTGTCTTTCTCCGTCTTTCTATCTTTTTCTCTTTCTCTCTCTGCTTCTTTCTCTCTCTTTCTTTGTTCCTATTTATTTCTATTTTTCTTTCTCTTTCTGTCGTGCTCTCCCTTTTTTCTGTCTTTTTTCATGTCGGTTTCTTTCTATCTCTTTCTTTTATATCTTCTATAAATATATATTTCTATCTCTTTCTCTTTACTGAACGTATTTGGGTGGGGGGTTACATATAGGGAGAGGTACACAGAAAGACGTCCCTTAGTGCGAACACTGCAATGGGACCTCTTGTTATAGAATACATAAGAAAATGAAATCATGAGCAGAATAGCGACAAACAAGGATAGGATGCGTAGAAAATAATAGGAGTGGCATTATCGTATGCAAGGACAATTACACTGTTTGACACTGAAAATACAGATACAAAAAAGTTGATATGTCTTTCTCTGTCTTTATATCTTTATATATATTTATTCCCATTATTTCCCTCTACTTTTCTTTGTCTTTCTATCGCTTTCTTTCTCTCGCCCTCTTTCACGTGTTTTACGTGCTTCACTTCGCCGAGCAGAGCTTTCGTTAAAAATTGGCCGCGTATCTGCGTGCTTCGCTGCGAATGTTGTCGAAAGACAACAGTCTTCTGCCGGCCGTTTCTGTGCCGTTTCAGCGCAGCCTAAGAAAGACTAGCATTTTTGGCGCAGCTTTGAGAAATACTGGGGTCTTTAAATTACGTATCTATGTATTTTCTAGTAAAGGAACATACCACCTAATACTTACGTATTGATGTTGCGACTCAGATATGCGTAATATTTGCTTTTTGATCGACAATGTTCACAAATATGAACGAAGCTACCAGTTCAAGATGGCTGGGCGTTTAGCAAGTGCTTAAACTTTGTACGGGTGGCTGAATCGTGTGACAGACAGACAGACACAGACCAAGATTTCTGCGTTTAACTTCCCCAAGAAAGACTATCGTCTTTGAAACGCTCGCGCCTGCTGTACTCGGTAGTGGGGCTCGCCCAATTCTTGTGGCGCATAACCACCTGTGGAGTTTCGCACGACGGAGCACAAGTTAGTGATAGCTTACTCAGCTTCGCTGTTAAAAGAGCACGAAAAAAAAAACGTGGACAAAACAAGGAAAGCTACAGGACAAGCGCAATTTTTTCGCGCTCTTTTCATTCACCATGTATCGCCACCTCGCCCAACAGTCTATTCTAAGCAGATACGTGTAGCATGATGTTCGTTCATCTTCCAATTCCTACTGTTGTGGCTGTTTGAAACACGTGTTGCGGATAGAGAGATGCCCGCGTGTCGTCTGGTGCTAAGCACGTTTGCACTACATATCCTTGCATTCCGCATTCTCCCCATGCACGCGCACTCTTTTCATTCTCTATTTTTTTATGTGTTGGAGTTTCTTGCTTGCGTTTCGTCTTGTACTGTCGTGAGCATGGTTAGCAATAATAGAGGAACGCTTGCCGCACGCTCATATCAGTGGGGTCTAGTTTCAACGACGAGAAATACATCACACGCACATTGCGGCCGTGGCGTCGTTATTTCATTATCTCGCGAAGCGCATCGTCGTTGAGCGCATTCGACGAAGGTAATGTCAACCGTAAAAGTTTACGGACCACGCGAGCGCGTGCTAAACTAACTTTTCGCTCCACCAAGCGATGCGCCACCCACCGTCGAGTGGAGCGCTTGGCCGGAAATGACTATTCTTACTATTCACGGCCATATCAATTTCCTTCTGCCACGCAGCGCATTGTTTGGTTGTTTTCACGTAGAGCGCTGATCTGAAGTAAAGCCGTCACACTTCTACTTTTATAGCAGAATCGGCGTACCTCGAGCCGTGCGTCGTCGGGTATACGAGGTGCGCTAAAAAAGTATTCAACATTTTTCTTCCCTTCGTGAACCAATGATAGTGTGGAAGACTTCCATCGGTTCAATATGAAGAGGAGCTCCACACGTGTGCGTGAGTTTTTGTCTGCCCGTAGAAAGAACGAGTTGCTGGCAGTCGGCTTATTAGTGAGGATGTGTAGTGAGCGCTTTCGGGAGATTCAAGTGAGTTGTACATGTAAAATTACAGAGCAACGTGAGCAGCGATAGTGCATCAAATTTTGCCAAAAGCGTGGCGATACCCAAGCGGAAACCAGTGGTAAGATTTAACGGGCTTGCAGTGATGATGCCATTAGTTAGTCTAATGTAAAAGACTGGCGCAACCGCGTCAAAGATGGCCGCACATCACTGGGTTGCGAACCATGTTCTAGGTGGCCCTAAACAGGGTGTCGTCGAAAAAGCGAAGGCTTTCTTCTTAAAGTTTCGTCTTCTCATACTCCGAGAATTTGCAAACCAGATATGGGTAAGCATTGCATCACTTTTCCGCGACCAGATTTGTGGGGAAAAAAAAAAACTTCGCAGCTACATGATGATAACCGATCCACCCATTCGCCACATCTAATTCAGGCTTTCTGCAACAAGCGCCACTTTCCTGTAATTCATCAGTCTCCCGACTCCCCCGATATGGCTTCGTGTTACTTTTGGCTGCCTCCCCAGCCCGAAATTCCGTTGAAAGAAAACCGATTCGACATAAGAGGAGACATCTTGCGAAATGCGACGGGCCAACTGATCACCCTTCCAAAAACTGCTTTCCACAAACGTTTCAACATTGTTTCCAAGCGCTGGCAGGACTGTATGCGTTGCCAAGGAGACCATAGAGAAACATATATAAAGAGCAGACACTCCCGTAGAGCCCTGCGGCCGAGGTAATGCGCTCCTTCCAGAGCCACGAGCGCCTGGTCAGACCGATAATGCCTTCCGAGATTTGGGACGATAATTGGCATAACTAACAAAAACCAGAAAAATCTTCTTTCAGATGCTGGTATTTGAACTCTTGCCCTCATGCTCCGAAGGCCAGTGTCTTTACCACTAGGCTACACACCCACTCTTCATTAAAGTGAATACGCGTACATATAGACCATATGAATGCGTTGTACCCGCGGTGCAAAAGAAACGTTGAAAGACGACACTTTTTATGCAGAGTTTACAGATTTTTGTGGTAGCGCGTTAAACGTCTTCTGAAGGACACGATGTAGAGCCGACATGGAGGATTGTACGCATCAGTAAAATTTTCCTATGGGAAAATGTGATGCCATACTTGCGTTTCGGTGGTCCTCCTGAGGCGGCTATTACATGTGCTGACTAACGAGTGGAAGCCAGCATAGGTGCGGTATTCGGCAGGTGTTCAGGCTCTTGCTTGCTCGGCCGCGCACAAGCTCGAGTGGCCATTCTTCACTATTGTGCATTTCTCTTTAGGAGACTGCCTTCAAGTAGATTAGGATGCTGTATCTTCTAATAAAAAAAATGTATTTCAAAGGTTCAATGTATTTTGAACACACCTCACATATCAGTTTGTGCGAAGGGTTGCGACTATTCACTGATGTATTGATATTACTGCTGTCTA
Organism: Rhipicephalus sanguineus; assembly: GCF_013339695.2. Classification (NCBI taxonomy): domain Eukaryota; kingdom Metazoa; phylum Arthropoda; class Arachnida; order Ixodida; family Ixodidae; genus Rhipicephalus; species Rhipicephalus sanguineus. Next base: position 84,846,256 of record NC_051179.1, on the reverse strand, counting down.
GACACAAATACGTAGCTATGACTGCCGAAAAGTACGTCGCGTTAAAAAGATAAAGATAGAAAATATTCGTCTGTAACGTCAAAATAGAGGGGCCATTGATAAACGGAGGGATGCGTCTTGGGCGTAACGCTGCTGTGTATCGCCGGTGACGTAGCGGAAATGTCGCAAAAAGGCTGTTGGCCACGCGCTCGCGTGGTCCAATAGACTTTTGTGGTTAACTGTACAGTACACTCTAACCTTGGTGCTCTCAGATTACGTGATGCGCGCTGGTAAAACAGCCTCGCTGCTTACGCAGTGTCATGCGCCGAGCTTCGCGTTGTTGAAGGTAGCCATCACTAATATCATCATGCGGCATGCGCTCCAGTGGTGACATACGCTCCTCCACGCTTGTACGTGTTCGGTCGCAGTATATTCAATACTGTTGTTGCTAAAGTGCTACACGTAACTATGCGCCTTTGTTGCACCACACTTGCAGACCGCTGTGCGGAGCTCATTCTACGCACTTAAGTCCTTAAGCTGCGAATTTTACTCCTGTGTCGGGAAAAGGTCAATAGCGAGTGACGGGTTAGCATGCTATTGGCTGACATACTTCCACTGTAGGCCAACCCGGTATTGCTTTATGCCTGGGTTCAGGCCACATTTAGGGCTCACAGACAGCGTGTATATGCATCTTCGCTGGAGCTGAGGTATACTGGGACGTCAAAACAATTGAGTCAATTGTGAACCATAATCATTTTCATGAGATAATATTGTGGTTATACAAAGCAAATGCGTCAATCCAGACTGGGTTTAGTAGGAAATTCTGCAGCAATATCCTCGTTCTGGAAAGTTCTAAGTATGCAGACAAGTCTCTAGAGGCTTGTTAAAAAAACGTATCTAATTTGCTTTTCCAACCATGGCAAATGCCACAGTGCGCATTTAAACTAATTTTAAGCGCCTTCCATTAAGAAACAAGTCGGAATTTGCAAGGTCACGTTCTTTCATGCTTTCAGATGTACTAATCTATTTCTTGTTCGAAATTTGTTAAAAGATAACTAGTTTACCAGACCATGTAAAGCGTATACGACGTCTCGACTATATAGGTGAGGGGTTTTGCCGAGCACGGAGAGTCGTTTTTTTTTTTCTTTCTAAATATGAGTTTTTGAAGGCTTACCACATCAACGGTAAAGCTGATGCTCAGTATTGGTTTTCATTTTGTCTAGGAACGTGACAAAATTCCTCACCTTCGGCGGCTGAGATTCAGAGCAGGGTGTGCCATCTATTGCAAAGGACGTGCGGTTCTGCATCTTGCCACGGGAGTAAGTATCGTGTACCAAACAACGAAATACGCACTGGTTGAGGTCAGATTCAAGCTGCAAATGAAAAAAATACGAATCTTGAAATTCTCACACGTATCATAGCCTCGAGTTCTTACGTTCAACTTAATACTACAGTTAGAACTCGATCTAACGAAACCCGATTTTACGAAGTTCCCGATCTAACGAAGAAATTTACATTGGCCAGCAGAAACCCATAGAGTTCGATGTTGTCATCAAACCGAATGAACCAAACTAAGTTGGTACCCCACCCGATCTAGAGAAGTTTTACGTGGAATACCTGAACAGGAAAGCGATGATTTTCTTCTAATTTTGACACAGAGATTTTTTTTTTCGAGCGCGGCATCTAACGCTATTGCGTTAAACATCTGGGCGACCTAGTGACGGCTCTAGCTTTATCTTGAAGCTGTGCGCCACGCTCATGCACTGAACAACGAACACGGCAATCGGTTGCGCTCTTACGTACTGGATAGCTACAGGCGGTGGTAATTGCTTTCATTACGTCATGCATTATGCGACATATAGCAGTGATCGTCTACTGATTGGAGTTTGCCAATAATATTAATTCGAACAAGGATACATTGTGGGCTCCTTACAATTTTTCATATTAGGTTCGGTACCACGTGCTGCTAATAATGTCATCCATCCAATCTTCCAACATGCGCAAAGAATATAGAAGATGCTTATCCTACCTTTATGTAAGTGGAGTTCGTGTATCTTGGTGCCCTGTAGTATTCGTTACAGAACGTTTGACCATCCATTACATCCCCTGGGAGGTTTGCCGCCTTGTTTGGCAGAGAAATGACGTGACATGCGTTATCTCTGAATAGGCATCTTGAGTATGGCCACCTGCAGAACGATAAGTATACGTTCATCCTGCTAAAGAAGGCAACGGGTAATGCTGCAAACGGCTGAAAGATTTTTCGCAGTTTCATTCACGGCTAAACGGCTAAACTTCCATCGTCGTGAAAAGATATCTTGGACCTGTCAACACCTCAGACTCATGATGCGACAAAAATTGATGCATATAGTGTTTGTCCTAACGACGCAAAGATAGGTTGCAGTACTTAAGTGTATACTATGAATGCAGTTTCGCGCCAAATATTTACGTATTAATAACTGAAATAGTTTGGGCTTGCCTGCAGTATCTCTGTGTTGAAGTTAATTAGTTGAACAATCTAGCTATAAAACGAATGAATCGATGTGCTCTCGGTTGCTTTCAATCACTGACTGATAAATAATATACTAAGCTCCAAACTAATCAATCTTCCAATGTAATCAGCCTACGCAAGCGTGAGCTGCTGTGTCATCATTTGGCCGCGGTGGCCGTATTTCTATGGAGGTGAAATGCTAGAGGCCCGTGTACTTAGGTTTAGGTGCAGGTTAACGAGTACCAAATGATCGAGAGTTTCCCGAGCTCTCCACTACGGCGTCCCTCATAATCATATTGCGGTTTTGGGAAGTAAAACCCCAACAATTATTACTATTATTTGTCATGTGTGCTCTGAGGCCGGCTCACAATATGGCGATGAGACCAGTCTGTCGATGTATTAGACTGATCTCCATTAATCAGGACCAATTGTTTTCCGTGTTATTCAAAGCAATGAGACAGTTCATGTATATCTGCTAATTGTCATCAAAGTTGGGAATGTAGCCTGCAGCCCTAGTATGAGCAACAAAACAGTTGAAGTTCTTTTGCGTGGAATAGACATATACAACAGAATGTAATAAGCTTACTAATTACATCATTTGTTAGAGAGAAAAAAATTAACATGTGGACAGGGGTACAAGTCCAATAAACAGACGATAGAGACTATATTTCACGTTCTGTCATGGAAAAAAAAGAACACTTTTTATAGCTGTTCACTAGCCTGGCCTGAAAAAAAACGGGTTTATGCCGTGCCTCGATCACAAGCCGACCTTCACAGACCATATTTAGCTCTTGTCATTTCACTGAACATTACTGTATTGCTTGACTCTGCCAAGGTATAGCTAAATGTTTAAACTATACTTGTTTGTGCGATAACAAACATGATTAAGTTCGTCTCCAGTATCTTCATTCGCAAAAAAATACAACACATAGCAATCAACGTCCTTTCTTATGTGCAGTTTCCGAACTGTAAAAAAAAATGTACTGTGGGTATTGTCAGGAAGCTTACGTCAAAAAGTCGGCAATGTCTTTCTTGCTGCAGTTCGAAAACGCACAGCTGTTATTTCCGTTTCTTCGTGGACTGCTCATTATAAAACCCTCATCACCTGAGCAATTCTTCGCTGCACCGTAACCATCGTGGTCAGCGTTCAACCTGTAATAAAATGTATAATAATAATATCTGGGGTTTAACGTCCCAAAACCACTATATGATTATGAGAGACGCCGTAGTGTGGAGGGCTCCGGAAATTTCGACCACCTGGGGTTCATTAACGTGCACCTAAATCTAAGTACACGGGCCTCACACATTTTCGCCTCCATCGAAAATGCAGCCGCCGCGGCCGGGATTCGATCCCGCGACCTTTGGGTCAGCAGTCGAGCGCCATAACCACTAGACCACCGCGGCGGGTCCTGTAAAAAATGTCATTATTTACCTTAGCAATGTTCGGGGAATATGTGGGATTGATATTCCAGAAAGCTTGTTTTTATTGGCTCCGCGCATGCATCTACCGCTTCACTGCCCAAATAACGCGGCCTGTAACTCAGCGCTAATTACTTCACATTGCAGTGTAAGTTATTTACCTTTTTTTATGTTGTAGACCAGGGGTCTCAAACACGCTGCCCGCGGGCCGCATGCGGCCCGCCGACAATTCGTTAGCGGCATGCGGCCCGCACATGACAGTCTTCGTCCCATATATATATACATATACTTTTCATGACTTTGTGACTGTTTGTGACATCGCTGAAAGGTGCTCGCATTGTTTTCACGCCTTGTGACTACTAACGCTCTGTTCGGGTTAGCTACACAGAAGTGACTGTCTTAAGCATTTTTTTCGTGGGACACCTCATACGGTCACCTTATGTTGAAACATGACCGCGGAAGAAAAAAATCTATACTTCAGGTAAGGCGCCATGATTTTAGTAGTCGTAGAGATCGGTATAGATATGTTTCTCGAATCCAGACGTCAAATCCCCTCCAGAATTGACCCGTATACGAGAAATAAAAAGAACCTTCTTTCTAGTGGCAACGTTATCTGTTTTAAGTAATTATTGACAATGTACATTCAACTGACTAACGCTCTGTGAGAGGGAAGAGTTCCCTGTACCCGTGCAACCCATGATCAGCGTAATGTAGGACCACTGCAGGACGAGGGTCCGCACACCTTTGTCTACTATTAGGCTACCGGATTGAGCACCATCACTGCGTACATCGTGTTGACGTTGACACGAACATGGTCAAACTAGAGACATGCGCTTGCCTCACTTGAACAATATTTTTTGTGCGTGTTTTTCTGCCTCTTTTTCTCCAAAGCATTTCTTTGTGAACCAAGAATGAACTACCTTCTACTCGTCAGTGTAATAAACATGTCTGGTAATCCCACAATATACACACGACTACTGAAATTACACAGAAGCGTTGGTACACCTCGGAAGACTCGGCTGAAATCCAAAAATATGCGGCATAAGCAGCGACTCTCTGACTGCTTCGCATGAAGTCGATTCCCACAATACGTTCTGCATCTTGCTTTGTTGTAGTGGGGCCCCGGAAAATTTTTGTCCATCTGGGGCTTTTTGACATTCTCCTTAATCGGAGTAACTCGACATCTTTGCGTTTCTCGCACATCAACACGCAAGCACCATGGCTGGGAATCAAACCCACGACCTTGTGCTTAGGAGCGCGACACGTTAGCTGATAAGCTTCCGCGACCTTTTATTAATTTCGACTAGTTCGTGGGCATATACAACAGGTTGCCTTTTAAACCCTTTCTTTTGGCGTCCGTCAGAAAGCTACTCCTCAATGTACTGTTGAGTTGCTGATTGGGGTTAAATTTATGAAATTTCCATGTTACTATTCATGTTTCGAGTCTGCACGTTAGCTTATAGACACATTACATGTACGTTACATCCAATGTCCTTTTTTCCCAGCACATATAAACTGAAGTCCATAGAGACAAAGTGCACGGCATATGTATTCATTTCAAGGTTTTCGCCACATCTCCAGAAGCACATGCTATTCTGTCATATGAACGTCCCGTAATACGACGTCAAAGAACTAACTACCTATCCGTAGGCGCGCGCAAAGATGGGGAAGGGGGCCGAAGGGGCGGGGCATTCATTCGAGCTTCTGGTAGGTAAGGATTTAGTCAAGACACAATGCGTATGACGAGTTGCAAGAGTTTTTGAGTATGTCAACGCACTTACAAATGAGCGATTTCGTGAGCCGCCGTCTGCACACCGGAGAACGTAACAGGCCGGTCCAAACCTATGGCAGCTTTGCCATTCCTGCAGGCCTTTCCCTTATTTGCCATTCCTGCGGTTCAACACACTGCAAAGTGATTTAGCAGAAAATGACCAGATGGGTCATTTGTAACTAAAAAAAAGTATTTTTTTTTTCTTTAACATTTCGCTTTAGTAATCTGTGCGATGATGAGACGAAGGAACCATTGTCGTGAAACAACTGATCTTTGAAGGAAGTGGGGTGAGGGGGTTAACAGACAAGGACACCGTGGCACCACCTACTGGGTGAGGATAGCGCGAAGTGACGCAGTGACGCGTATGTGTCACAGGCTTTACGCTCTAAGTTCAGGGTCGTCCACGTCAATGGAGAAAACCTCATTAGTATTCAAGACCTCATAGAAGCTTATGTTTAATATACAATTCGCAAATTTTTATTTTGTTTAAGGGCACCATTATTAGACGTCATATAACGGGTATTTTCCCCCGTGAAGCAGAAGAAACATTCTCGTTTTAGTAGCTTGAATACAAATGAGGTGCTCACCTTAGGTCGACTTCGTACATAGTAATAGTAACCAACAGCATGACCCTTGATGTAGCTGCCATGTTCATGTCACCCTATCCTGGGAGGCGACAGTGCATTATATGGTACATCTCATCAACGCAAGACTTTGAACAACGTTTTGTGTGTGTGTGTGTGTGTGTGTGTGTGTGTGTGTGTGTGTGTGTGTGTGTGTGTGTGTGTGTGTGTGTGTGTGTGTGTGTGTGTGTGTGTCTTTCCTCTACGTTTTCTATTTACACGAAGTACAAGAGATGATTGGGTGCATTTCAAAATTTTCCCGAAAATCGTCCCTGCACAAAGATAGGCCGCACGTTCCAACATTGTGCTTTCAGCTGTTTATGTGCAACACTGGTGTCATCTTCCTAGAACACTTCAAGTGAGGAAATTCGTATCGAGTAAGAAACCATTGGTATCAAGGCTACGCATAGTATGGTGTGACCACAATTGAACGAAAAATTTTATTGACCTTACCGTTCACTCTAGCATTGGGAATTGCGCTAGCCCCTGCGTCTGGTACGTGGAGGAGTGCGAGGAGGGCGGGAAGCGAGCGTTGTCATGTGCAGGAGAATGGTTCGTCGCCAAGCGAGCGCTACGCAAAGGGCAATTTGCCACGTTACCACGGAGAACTATTCGAGATAATCAGCGTCGTTCGTTCACCGATGCGTGTTAGTTAAAACCATGCCCGAAGAGAATGAAAACCTTGCCACTAGTAGCCATACATCAAACATGCCATATTACGGCCTGACAAATCCCATCACTGTCTTTAAAGCTTTCATTGTTTATTATTATTTTTGCATTGCGACTGTAATATACGCATACTCTCGGCGGGCTTTTGCCGTCTCCTTCGCCCTCATGCTCCGCATAAAGTCCAAATCGATCACAGCGCCCTTCGCATCGTATATTCTACGCGCGAGCCCTGGAGACGAATTCGGTTGAGGCAGAGATGGAACGAGCCGGCTACCTCCGTCGCACGAAGGGCGCACGCAGTAACATCGCCTCGCGTGCGAGGACTACCGTCGACAGCTCCACAAGCGGAGAGGAAACGCCACGCCTGTCATTGGTCGGGCGAAGGAGCATGAAGGGGTGTCAGTGAAGAGGTGAGGGGTAGTGAGGGGCAGTCGCTTGAGCGGTAACGGCAAAATTTGATCATAACGGTATGGTCGCGAGCGCTGGCGCGTGTGCTGTCTCGACAGACATCTGTAAATGGCTGTTGCGATGGTGGAAAACATTTATTTAACTATTTACAGTGAGTGGTAGGGTTAGAGCGAGTCGGAATTGGGCCCGCCCCTCACGAGCACTAGCTTACTTCGCGTTGAGAAGACAGACAGCAAGAAAACCGCTTCGCTCCCTGGAGCGGCCGTATTCCCATACACCAGCGTTTTGTAGAGTTACGCGAGATCGGATCCAAAAAAATAAGCTGCTAGTCTTTATTCGTAAAACATGCCACTTTGTGGCTATCGCATTCATTGCTTCGCCCTTGCGGCGAAACTGTCATTCTTTAAAATTTTTTTTCGTTTGGGCAAATACGCACACTGCATTTGGGGTACATGTGGAGAAGTTTATCAGGCTGCGGTGAAAAAAAGATAAGGAATTTAGCAAGACAGTCAAATAACAGCGCAAAAGACGACGGACGAACACACAGAGACAAATGAGCGCTGACTCGAGAGACTTTTCCGTTTGATGTGATGCGAGAGCATGCCGGAACGACACGCAGCCACCGCAATGAGCGGTACTGTTCGAGAAGGGTCAGAAGAAAAATAGCTGCAAGAGCCCGCAAAACTAGAGTAGAACTTCACAATGGCGGTAAATCGGGTTAATTGGTTGTTCGTGATCGTAAAATCACAGCGCAAAAAACTACGGACGAAAACAGAGAGCGCTGACTCGGCCTGTCTTTTCTTTAATTTGTACTGTGGTGATGGGCATTTGCGTCTGTTTAGTCTTTAATGTTGGGAAGTGTCCCTGAACGTGGTCAGGCGATCGCTCCACAACAGTTCCGGTTGCTGTCGTTCTGATGATTGCGACTGATAACAGTTATGCCGATAGACTGCTCTTAAGACAAAAATACGTAGCCACCACTGCCGTACAGCACGTCGTGCTAAAAAGTGAAAGGTGTTAAATATTTTTGCCCCGTCAGAAAATAGCCAGGCCAAGGATAAGGGGAGCGATGCGTCTTGGGCGTAGTGCTGCTGTCGAGTGCCGCTGGCGTAGCGGAAATGTTGAAAAGAGGCTCTTGGCTACGCGGTCGCGTGGTCCTTAAACTTTTGTGGTTGACTGTACACGACACGGTCATCCCAAGCGGGGCCGTTTTTGGATACCTCATAGCTTCCCCAGCTATGCAAGCAGAAAATAACACTTTTACGTTTGCCTTCTGGGCTATCTTCTTCGGGTTATGGCATGGCACCCGTGCGGCTATCTTCTTCCGGTTATCATATAATCGGGGGAAAAAATAGCTCAGAAGGTAAATGTAAAAGTTTAGTTTTCTGCTTGGATAGCTCGGGAAGCTTTGTAAGCAGAAGTCAGAAAGTCCGAAAGCGAGCTATGCAAGCGGAAAGCTATGATTCTCGTTAATAGCCACAGCAGATCACGTCACATGGTGAAGCGATACCAGCTGTCATTCGGCTAAGACGCCCTCTTTCCTGTTAGGCTGCTTAGAGGACGCTGTCCGATGGCATAATCTATAAGCGCCACCATGATAGAACAACTACGCCGTTAAGCCCTATATCCCGAAAAGTCAGTACGCAAAGCCCCCATGTTTATGCCTGTGTAGGTAATGCATTCGAAAAACACAGACTAGAGCACTGCACGGGCTCGGGCCTACCCGAAAACCCGGGCCCGGACCGGCCCGTGGGCCGCGCCGGGCCGGTTAAAGTAGTTTTCCTCGCGGGCCCGGGCCGGGCTCGGGCCTGAAGCTCCGGGCTTAGGGCCGGGCCCGGGTTTGAGGTGGCGGGCTCGGGTCGGGCCGGGCTTGGATTTTGCTCCGTTCTTAAAGGGTCACTAAAGTGAAACACTGAATCGGTTTAGACCGATAAAGTGTACTCTGAGTACCCGAACGTCAATAATTTCACCATCAATGAGTTTATTAATAAAGGAGAAAAGCAAGGTCACAGTTCCATTTTGAAATCTCCGCACGTGACGTCACGGATTACAACTGTATTCGTCGTATCTTGGGGACATTGGCTCAACGATATTTTCAGAAACTTGGTATGTTAAGTCTGTGACCCCCTCAGAGGCCAACGCCCTTCATTTTTATCCACTATAAACTACGTAGGGTCCAGTAGATGCCGTCAGAATCTATGACGTCACGGCGTTTGCTGCGTGAATTTCAAGGTGGCGTCGTTACCTGCATTTTCTGGCGAGTTTTCTTTCTTACCAAGAGCCTTGTCGCGGTGAGCGTGGTGCTTTTGGAATGGTAAAAGAGTAATTTACTGATAATAGAAAAATCGTTTTTCTCTTTAATGTGCCTTGTTCCGCATACGCTGTGCATACATACATGCCCCACATTTTATCTCGAAAAAACGCTTTTTTTATGTGGGGTGAGCTGTTTGGAGAAGTTTTATGAGGGATAAGTACTGAACTTATTTTGCTTCTTGCATATGAGCCACTTGATTTATCTGAAACAGGCGAGCTAAAAGTAAATAGACCAGGCCATTATACGTAACATCTCGCTATTCCGTGCTTTATTTGCTTTCGTTACTATTTTATATCCCAAATGTTACTCTTTAATCGCAGTAATAAATGTAATATAATAAAATAAGAGCTCCAAAGCGGGGAAACGTTGTTGAAAGTGCAGCCCCGCTCTAAAACGAAAGGACTGCACGGAGTCTTGATGCATAGAATCCCTATAAAGGCACATTGTTTTTCCGTGACTCCGTGACGGCTCCCAGTGGTCATGAGGCCCGAGATGGACATGTACAGCCTGCTTTGTGTGCCGACATTGTTAACGTCTGAGCTTTCGTCTTGTTGCGCCCTATCAGGGGTCTCAAACTCACCTCAACTAACGGACCGCATTCACGAAAAAAAGCTCCCGCAAGGGCTAGGGCAATGACGAAAGTAGGAGCGTGGGAGGGGGGAACAGGTTGTTTTAAAACTACTGTCATTTAACAGCAGACCTTTCCCATATCTCATATACGCGATCATTTCTGAAGGGGACTTGGCGGCAGGATTCCAACAACATATCGATACCCATAATGACTCTGGAAGCCGATTCTAAAATATAGCTTTTGTTTCACGGTTATGCATCAACACACGGTGACCGCAGGGGGTGCCTCACTAAAAATATGCTTTCGACCTGTCATGTGCGGGCGGAGGGCCGCTAGCGAGAGGTCCGCGAGCCGCGTGTTTGAGGCCCTATATAGTGCGCTATATAGTGCGAGAGCTACATGATACTGCCGCAACAGCATTGGATCTTGCAGGAATAGAATAGGCCCATTAAACAAGGCGTGGGGTGAAGTATATTCGCGTGAGGAAATATCTGACTTGAAAAAGGACAATGACAGATTCCGTGCCGGGTGATGTCCCCTTACCTCAAACCATATGCATCCAATGAGTAAGCTTCGAGAAGCTTAGTCGCGCCTTTATTACAAAACTCTAACGAACCCCGAAAATATATCGAAATCGCTTCGTCTACCTCCTGCTAGTCTTAACCGCGTAGTCCCGTGGCCACCTTCTACCGGTAAAACATCGCTGGGAAGGCATAAACCATTATAATATGGAAACAACTAGCGCGCTGCAAACCGTGCATAACATACTCTGCTGAAAACTGCAAGGAGAAGCCCTCAAAGAGTAGTTTTATAGATGACATTGAAGAGTGGCACGACGTTCGGGAACGAGAGAAGTGAAGGGATGAGCTGGACAGCTCTGGTCATTCTGCAGAGGTCCACAAAGACATCCTAGATTTGCTCCAGTGGTGGAAGTTAAGACCAACGACTGCCGACGCCTTCGCAATTGGCAAGGCAGATGTGGTGCGCCCGTGCGGCCAGCGCGAGCAGTGCAAGAAGCTTTAGCGCGGCAGCATATGTGATGCAACAGCGCATGGCGTGCTTAAAGCAGGAATCTTTTGATACTTTGATTTTTCGCACAATAACATGTGAAGAAGTAAACTATAAACTATGCCATAAGAAACTTGCTGTATATACTAGCTGTGGTGTGGTATATGAAAATATTGCTATGACAAATAGGTTTTTTTCTTCCTTTCGATTGCTTATACGCATAGACGTGGTGCACGCTGTCCCATACGTTTACCTAGATTAGTGTATTTACAACAACGGTCACAAATTTGTTTTTTTTTCCTCTGTTTCTCTTTCTGTGGCAAGGTGCTACAATGGTGAAGACAGGTGCTACATATCGAGAAGGATGCACGATTGGCTTTGGGGTTAGAGCACGCTATAAATTTCAATAGGCTATAGAGTGCGATAAAAACAAAGTAAAGTGAGCGTTTTGTTCTCTGCCAAGCCGATCTAGAACACATGCTTTGGCGGTGCTCCGTGTTACGCGGCGGCGAAGTCGATCATCACGCAGTCCAAATGGGAGGCTGCTATTACCAGCTTCGCGCTAGAACAGCTATATGGGCAGTCCAACGGGTCCGCGAGGCAGCAGAGAGACTTGGTCTTCCTGTTCCGATGTCGGAGCGGCCCGCAACGTGCCAGAGCGCGTTCCGATGTACCATAATAAAGTTTATCCATCCATCAATCCTTCCTTTGTTGTTATTGCGCTCCCTGTCGAAATTGAACTCGTGCTGCAAGTCACTTTCCTTGCTACAATGTCTGCTACAAAACGCCCTTCATGATCCCCAGTGTATTTGCAGAAAAAATGGGTACGGTATACCACTGCCGAATAAACATTCATTGTATCCAGTATGTCCGCTGAACTGTTTGCATCATGAGCCCCTTTTTACAATAAATTGCCGTATGTTAAAGTATAATTGTTAGCGAAACAAGCGCCAACAAAGCGTAGATATTTTCGACTTAAAACACCTCGCTGTCGATTCCATGTTCGGGAACCACCGCCTAGATTACAGGGTCGGGCCTCAGTCGGGCCTGATCTGTGGTCGGGCCGGGCCGGGCCGGGTAGGCAAAATTTTTTCTCGGGTTCGGGCCGGGCCCGGGTCTCATTTTGAGTCACCGGGCCGGGTGACTCAAAATGAGACCCGGGCCCGGTGAGTTCCGGGCCCGGGCCGGGCCCGGGCCGAGAATTACGGCCCGTGCAGTGCTCTAACACAGACACAAGTAACCGCTGCACTGTGACGTGCACCATCATATTACAGTTTTCATACTTTCGTTGTAGGGCAATTCGCTGTCTGCGTTTAGCTCTGCGGAGTTGCAAGAAAAGAACGAAAAGAATGAGCTTCCGAAAAAAAAAAAAGTTATGACAACGCCAATAGAGAAATGACGCGCTTCTGACAAGCTGAAAAGAAAACATAGTGGCAGCCTTCGTACACTCGATGGAAATAACTTGAAGTGGAGGACGCATTTTGCAATATATATTGTATCTTACTATAATGTTACTTACCTAAAGTACCGCCAAGGTTTTTCCCACCTCTAATTTTAACCAGACCTGCACTAAAAAAAAGAAAGAGAAGCGCGTTACACATGCCTTAACCACACCAATTGATTTCACGTGCATTGATATACAGAATAATATCGGTCTATAGCAGGTATTAGACGCTTTCCATAGATGCCAGCAATAACGACAAAACCAACGAAAATACAGGGAAGCACTCCGTGTGCGTGGTTTGCCTGATCACAATGTCTTGCTTTTATTGCCTACACGTAGGAACTCTTGTGAGCAACTCTTCGTTCCCTATAGAAATGGTGAACCAGCCCCCATTCCAACGGCGCAGCCAGAGAGCACGCACATTATGTCTTCGCTGTTTTAACGCGATAGCGTTAAAGAGCTCGTATCGCAGAAATTCCGTCGTCGGCGTCGGCACCGTTGGTTGTGAGCGAAAAATCATCATCTTGTCCGTGACCGAAAAATCGAAAAAGCTGCAAATAAAATAAATAATAAAAGTATTGGGTCCGAGTGAGAATCGAACCCAGGCCGTCTGCGTGGCAAGCAGGTGTTCTACCACACAGCCACGCCTCTGCTTGGAGCTGCGCTGAAAGTAACTTCGATGCTTCCCAAAAATACGCGTCCTGTATACAGGTGTCACAGTACGAGATGTAATATCGCAGTAATATTGCGTGGTACAAGCGTACATTGCCATCGGGCGTCACACCACGTCAATATCATAACAACTTGGTGGTTTAAAGACAGCCACCCATCACAAAAGGCACACAAATTATTGCGCGTATTCCCTTAAGACCACGTAGTGGGTGCATCGCAGCTTCGAAAAAGGTTCTCGCGCATAATTGCTCCTGGTTTAAAGCATGCTACCCATTACATAAGGCACACACCTTATTGCGCGCATTCTGTTAAATACTCGTAGTGTTCGAAGTGCGCACTAGGGGCAGGATATTGCTATCGCGTTCAACTCTTAAAGGCGAAGCTTAAGCGTCCCCCAAATTTTTTATCACACCAGTCGACACGCCTAAAGACAGCCTCCCGCTGTAAATATTGTTGCAAGTCATTCTCCTCGCAAAATCCAAGACAACGATGATGGTTGGGTCGTAGCAATTCGCTGGCCTGGTCGGACCGCGGCCGCACGGCAGGATAGGCCATTGGTGTCCTGAACTAAGCACTCACGAATGTTTAAGCACTCTCTCTGTATATATAAGCTTGTAATATGTAATTTGGTGAATACGTGCCGACAGAGAGAACAGTCACTGAAACCACAACCATAGAAGCCAAGAAGGTCACAATTTATGGAATATGAACCAGAATGTCACGTTGATTTCAAATATAATGAAAATTCCATTTAATTGCCGGTGTCCTCGTACTCTGTTCACGTCGCCTGGTCATTCCAATTAGACGTGTGTTTTACTGTAAAATCCGCACCATTAAGTACTTTTGCCTATGCAGCATGCGCGCCATTCCAGCGGTGAATCGGTAACAGCAATATTTCGGTGTTCTACTATAAAGGCTACAGAAGCAGTATGACGTCCACTTGATATATTTAATGTAGTTTCTAAAGTTGATATAATGCAATGTGGGCTCTGGAAGGGATCACGTTTTCTATACATTAACGATGCAGCGCTTTAGCTTATGTAGCAAACGTAGTTCATAATTACCTCACTGCCATAAACACGATGTCAGACACCTTGTGTACTTTACTAGTACGCGCAAGTTCTCCTAATGCATCCAATGTTTGATCTATCATGACCCGTCCATCGTCATGTAGATGTAAATAATGTCGTTTGACCTGGAACGGCAATATTTTAATCGACACCAGCGCAAAATGACATACATTGTTTTCATTACCTGCAGTCCTTCAATTGCTGTTAACCCTATTCTGGCGGGCGGCTCGAGCTGCTGCAAGCGAAGGCTTACCTGCAAATATAGACCAAAACAAACTTTGTCACTATAGCGATAAGTATGAAGAATATACAATGCAGGGAAAAAATTGTAACAAAAGGTACTGCGACATTGTGTTACATTGAAGGTCGCTTACTCTACAAACCCAAGTTGATGTTGATGTTGATGTGTTTGTAAGCGTCGGTACCACGAAGGCACACGTGTTGCAAATCAGTTCTGTGGAATCCCGCAAGGTGGCGGAAGGGCTACGAAAGAAAGAATCCACAGCATATCCACGGGGTGAATGATGATGAGTGGGGCGAAGCTCCGGAGGGAATCATCGATAAACCTTGAATACTCCGAGTAATTCGCCCCGTATATGATCAAGTAAACACAAGAGAAACACCATGTATATATTAAACATCAAACTTTTATTGTACTGTTGGTTTACGTGGTCCCTTCATTACAACGGTCCCCCTAGCGGACGTCGCCGCACTAAATCGAACGATTGCCTTCCACCAATGACATGCGCCATATGTGAATCTTCCGTGAGTTATGCCCAGTACACCATCAACGACGTGAGATCGGGCGCGTTTATACTGAATGGTCGATCAGAGCCATCAGATCACTTTAATCATCAGATCATCAGATCACTTTAATTCATCAAATCATCAGATCACTTTAATTTTACATGTACGCTGTGAATTTTTATTGTTTAATCACGCACTGGAGAAATTTCACACAGGCACTACCTTGGAGGTTAAAATCCAGTGCCTATATATACGGGGTGGTCAGTGAACGGTTGTGCAGCGCGAGCAGTCGGTTTTTTCAATCAAGAAACTCGCTAGCAGACGCTGCCTGCGTCGGTCTCGCAGCGAGCGCGGAGCGTCGGCGTCCGGAGGCGAGAGAGGGGGGGACTAGAGCACGCATCTGCAACGCAGTGAGCGCCTCCGCCCCATGTAGGGATCTTTCTGAGAACAAGAGGTGGCTACGACATGGCCATCTTGTGAACACTCCAAGAACAAGAGGTAGCTACCTACTGCTACTACATACTACAGAGGAGGGACAGACCCACACCCAAAGGAGCTTCGCCCATAAAAATAGACAACCACCCGTTTCTAGCACGAGGCTACAAGGAAATCCATACAGATTTTTCAGAAAGAAAGCCTCATATTCGCCAAAAAATTCGTCTTGATGCGGGGTTCAAACCCGGGACCAACGCCTCGCGAACTAGTTCTGCTTATTCCGCAGAACTGATTTGTAATATTTGTAATATGTGTCCGGTTGCTTCGAGTTGTCGATGAATTCACCCTCGCGCTGACAATTGCTAGCTTTTCATATCTTTTTATGTAACCATCTGTCATTCATGTTCGTCATGCAGTAACGTCGCGCAATACCAATTTTGGTGTATAATTTCACGTGGTCGTGACGTTGACGAAGGCAACAGTCGGCGTAATCTAGAGGAAACTCTTTATTTGGGCAAACCTCATTACCGGAAATGAACTCAAACAGAGCGTCGGCCGTCGATAATGTGATCTGCGGCTAGGCACACCGGCATTTAAACATATGACATCGAACATTCGACTCTTATCGCTGGTGGCTGCGCTAGTTCCAGAATGAGCTCAACTGTTCGCATTTGCACGCTCAGGCCTATCAGAAGATACTAAAATAATCTGGAAGCTTCCCAGACATTCGGGCTCGGCATGCGAAAGGCAGCGGCTAGACGTGCAACGGATCAGTCACATAGAAATACAAAAAGGGGTGCCTGTGGCTATATCAAGCCAGCGAAACGGCCGCGAGCGCATAATGAGTTTGACATGTAATTCATGTTATACACAGCATGCATCACTATATTTTCATGTAGCAACCTGTCATTTATGTTCGTCATACAGCAACATCGCGCAATACCAATTTCGGTGTATATCAAGCTAGTAAACCGGCCGCAAGCGCGCCATGAGCATGGTATGTAAATCATGCCTTACATGACATGCATGTCAGGATTTTCTTGTTGCAACCTGTAATTTGCGTTCGTCATACAGTCACGTCGCGCAAATACCATATTCGTGTATATCAAGCTAGCGAACCGGCCGCGAGTGCGCCATGAATGCGGCAAGTAAGTCATGGCATACATGACATGCATGTCATGATTTTCAAGTTACTACCAATCATTTATGTTCGTCCTGCAGAAATGCCTCATCAGACCAATTTAGGTATAAATCCATTAAATAAAAGGCCGCGAGAGCCCCGAAACCTTTTCATGCAAATCATGCTGTACATGACATGCGTATCATGATTTGTGCGTTGGGACCTGTCACTTATGTTCGTAATATACCACCTGTGGTACATATCAAGTTACGAAGCGGCCACAAGAGCACAAAAACAGTGGCATGTAAATCACTCCATTCATGACATGCATGTTATGATTTTCATCTCATGACCTGTCATTTATGTTCGTCATACAAGTGATGTAACGCCATGCCAATATTGGTATACATGCGATTAACGAAACGGCCGGGAGAGCACAAAGTCGTAGACAGACAGACAGACAGACAGACAGACAGACAGACAGACAGACAGACAGACAGATAGATAGATAGATAGATAGATAGATAGATAGATAGATAGATAGATAGATAGATAGATAGATAGATAGATAGATAGATAGATAGATAGATAGATAGATAGATAGATAGATAGATAGATAGATAGATAGAAAGTCGTAGAAGCTCGTTGAAAAATGCTTCGCGAAGAATATGTCTTTCAAGAACTTAAGGACTTATGGCCGCTGAACATAGTTTCTGGTGCCCGTGTTGCTCAGTTGTAAGACACTGTCATCTTCCCCTTTATATCAAACATACACCAGCTCAGCCTACTAAAGGCGCGTTTACACTAGAACGACACGACACCGATTTCGGTCTGCCGACTGTAGCCGGGAGTGTCTTTTGTCGTGCCGTCATCCTATTTACACTGAAACGACGCCAACAATCGGCCGATCGTCTATGAAAGACGCCGTCCGCGTCTTATCGTGCTCCCAGCCATTCGTCAGCCGATTCTCTTGTCACACAGAAGGCGCGCACAGCGACACCGACTAAACTTGCGCGCTAAAGTTGAAAACGGGGGAACACCTATCTCTATCTCTATCTCTATCTCTATCTCACCTATCTCTATCTCGTCTGAGGGTGATTTATCTATCTTCCGATAGAGATTGAAGGGTCAAGGAACTAACTTATTGCAAGACCGCATCCGACAATGTCGTCTTATTTTTCGACTGAGCAACTTCAGTCATTTTTTACAAACCCATGCCTATCTGCAATTCACTTCAATGCACGAAGTTTGAAGAAACATTATGATGAAATCTCCAACTTTCTGGCCTCTTTTGATCACACGTTTTCTCTTATCTGCATGTCTGAAACTTGGCTTTCACATGCAGACGGTAACTTATACGGATTTCCCTCTTATACATCCGAATATTGCCATCGTCCACAACAAAGCTATGGCGGTGTCGCTGTTTTTGTATCTTCGAATCTACGTTATAAACGGCGGCATGACATTACGTTTTCGGTGCCAAATTGTGAAGCTGTGTGGATCGAATTGGATGATGTCAATCAAACAATTGTCGGTTGCCTGTATCGCTCGCCTTCGTCGTCTGTATCTGCCTTCTGCAATGAATTGAACGTCGTACTTGGTAACTTATCTTCAGAAAAGAAGAATGTTCTGATTCTTGGTGACATTAACATAAATTTGCTAGATGACTGCAGCACTGCTACTACTGCCTACACTGACTGCCTTCATGGTTTTGGCCTCGAATCATTAGTTTTCCTTCCCACCAGATGTACGCTAGGGTCTTCGGCCACATTAATCGATCATATATTTTCCAATGATATGTATCCTCCTGTCTGCGGTGTACTTGAGAATAACATCACGGATCATTTTCCTATCTTCTTTAAACTTCCTTGTCAGTTACATAAACCTTGTCACAAATTCGATAAAGCTGTGACTAACAAAGATGACTTCATTACACAGGTTTCGGAACTAAAGTGGTCTTCCGTAATTTCACAATCTGACGTAGAGTCAGCATTTAATGAATTTTCAGACAGCATAAAAAAATGTATAATAAATTCTACCAGAATTGTAAAATGCAGGAGACACATCCCTGCTTTACACAATCCTTGGTTAACAAATGGCCTTCTGACTAGCTTACGCAAGAAAGATAATCTTTGCCGTAAAATTAAAAAGCGCCCCTTCAACATTCGACTCAAAACACGCTATAAAGTTTACTGCAATCTGCTGAACAAGCTGCTCAGGAAGGCCAAAAGGAGATATTACGAATGCAGAATAGCTGAGGCTGGCTCAGATGCGAAGCGACAATGGAAAATAATGAATTATTTCCTGAACCGATCTGGTAGGGATGAACCTATCACAAAGCTTCAGTCGTCAAACGTATTCTATACCGAACCGTTAGATATTGCCAACGCTTTCAATGACTTCTTCTGTGGTCACACTCCCGAGGAAGACAACAATAATGAAATATCAGTTGAACGTAGCTTACAATCAATGTACTTATTTCCAACTGACCCAGAGGAGATAATCAAAGTCATAAATCTTTTAAAGACTACGGGTGCAGGTCTGGACGAAATCAGTTCAGCAAATGTAAAACTAGTCGCTCATTTCATCGCAAAACCTTTATCTTATATCACCAACTTAATCTTCACGAGTGGAATATTTCCAAGTCAGCTAAAAAATGCAAAAATCATTCCATTGTTTAAAAAAAGAGACCGCACTTGCATTTCAAATTATCGTCCTATCGCTATTCTCCCTTTTTTTTAGCAAGGTGATCGAAAAGTGCATTGAAAAGCGCCTTACTAAATACCTCTCAAAGTTTAATATTCTTTCACCTAACCAATTCGGCTTCAGGGCAGGTTCCTCGACTGACTATGCTATACTTTCGTTCACAGATAAAATAAAAAGTGCCATAGATGCCGGTTTCTACGCAGGGTCAGTTTTCATAGATCTATCGAAAGCATTTGACTCAATAAATCATGTCATCCTCATTTCTAAACTGCGTGCAGTGGGTATCGATGGGCCAGTACTGAAACTCATAAAAAGTTACTTAACAGACAGACGACAAGCTGTAAGCATTAGTTCCTCGCTTTCTAACTTCAGAATAACTAACAAGGGGGTTCCTCAGGGATTGATACTGGGCCCGCTACTATTTTTACTTTACATAAATGATTTGCCTAACTGCCTATCACAAACTGAAGCTTTCCTTTACGCGGACGACACCACATTGCTTGCTAGCGATCGATCACTAACTGTTCTTACAGCGAAGTTAAACACTGATCTGCAGAATATTTTAGCATGGTGCCACCTCAATTCGCTTAAAATCAACCCCACCAAGACTTCGTTTATGCTTTTTCATTCCAATCATAAAACACCTGAATTCATTCCCACTGTCATCCTTGACTCTCACGTCATTAGTGCAGTAGATGAATGCTCATTTCTTGGTGTTACTTTAGACTCAAACTTAAAATTTACAAAACATATCGCCCATCTGAAGCGCAAAATTGCTCCTGGTATTAGAATTTTAACTAAAGCTAGATACTATTTCAGCAAACCTGCACTAATTACCCTGTATTATTCTTTCATTCACAGTCACCTGAATTACTGCATCACGTCGTGGGGTACAACTTATCCAACACATATAGCACCGCTACATTTACAAAATCAGGCCATACGTATAATAACGTTCAGCTCATTCAGCTACTGTGTTTCTGACATGCTCCATAATCACAGAATCCTTTCACTGCATAGCCTTGTTAAATACAATTTATGTATAGTGTTATTTAAACTGATGAGCAACCCTCCTCCTGTGAACATATTTCCCGAAGCCATTCTAGTTAACACCAATCGAACAAGGTTCGCAGCTAACAATAATTTATTACTGCCATTAGTCCATACTAATTATGGAAAACACTCTGGATATTTCGCGTCATTATCGATTTGGAATAGCCTTCCTCCTAACATTAAGCAGTCTTTATCACTAGCTCTTTTTAAAAAAACATTATTCTCATTTCTTCTTACACATTAGAATTATGAAATGCATATTATATTCACTTCTCATTTGTGTACTTTTCGTACTGCCACAGCTTTTCATCTTTTTTTTTTCTTTTTAATAGTCCCATTATTCATTTGGTCAATGTTTTTTGAAATTTTTTTTACTTTGTTGCATTTTGTAATTTTTTTTTATTTTTTATAATTTTGTAAAATGTTTTAAGCAGTGTTCTTGTTGTACTTATAATTGTTTAATTTTGAATACTTGTAGTTTGTATTACATTTTCTTGCATAACTTTTACCACGTTGTTGACATAGTTGCATCTTACTTATACATCTCTCACACATTTTTCTGACAGGAGGTCCCCCTTCAGCCAAATGCTCTGGGACCTCCTTCTGTATACTTATGTAAGCATGTATGTTTTGTATGAAAGTAAATAAACTGAAACTGAAACTGACCTGCAGCTCATTTCGGCCGTCCTCCCTCCTTTACCATTGTCCCTCTCGGGGTAGCGGCGCGGCCCCCGCCACCCCTTCCGTCGTCGGGGACGGGGGTGCGCATAGACAAAGGGAAGCAAAGAAAAGACGTCGGAGGGGTGCGCGAGATGCCCATTGTGAAATGCCCGAGTATGTCGAGGGGGATCTCACCCAAGATCTACCCCTTCGACGTTCGAAGCAACGACATGGGAAAATTTTCGCTCGGCCACCGATCTCCCGAAGACTTCCGACGACACGTCGGCCGATCCGTTCTGCTGGTGTTTTTGGTTTGCCATCATGTTACACTACTACGACATGCTGTCTTTGGAGGCGTCCGCGTCATCGTCGGCCTAGTGTGACCAGACGGTCCGGCGACATCGTCGGCGGGCGACTCGTCGGACGACCGTCTGCGTCTGCCTCGTATCTGCGTCGGTGTCGTGTCGCTCTAGTGTAAACGCGCCTTAGGGAAACAGCTGCTGAGCCTTCTCTTCTTCACTCACCGAATGCATAAACAGCATAGCATAGGCAACGCGGTCTTCCGTTTCATTGCCGAAGTACGCGGTGTGATTGAGAGCGGTGATGAAGTGCGTCTCCACGGTGTAGTTTTCTGGCAGTTTTCGACTTTCTGTAAACAAGAAAGCAGCAGACAGAAGATTTTGGCATGTAACACCTGTCGAGGCAATCTGATATTTATCCGCAGACGTACCAATTTCTGGATAACGGGGATCATTTTCCAACTCCCTTTCTGAAAAAAAAATCAGTTTCGCCGCAAAGGCGAAGCAATGAATGCGGTAGCAACAAATTACAAGGTCACAAGAAGAACACCAAGCAGCTCAATACTTGCAGCGCTCTCCTCAAGCGCAAAGGACTCACGAAAAGAACACACAGAGAATGACCACGAACTAACAACGGTAACAGCTCGACACTTGCAGCGCGCTGCGCTGCTCAAACACAACGAAGGACGTTCGAAAAGAACGCACAGGTATACACAGGACGAGCGTGAACTAACAACTGTCCCAGTTACTTATTCGTGTTTGAGCGGCGCGCTACAACCCAACGCTCTAAAATATTTTTGTTTTCTTGAAAACTGCGGTGCGTAGAGTGACCCCTCCGCGTCTCCTGCCACGCTGTGGCGTTCGACACATTGTTTACTAGGCGTTCCACATCGCGTGTGTGTACAGAAATCAGCCACCTTTTAGTGCGCGTCTATAGAGAACTTTTTAAACAGAAGCAAAATCTAGGAGCATTGCTTTAAAGCGCGCGCTGCGGGCAATCTCACGGGTGACGCAAAAGCACCCCCGAGATATGCATACCGCCAGCGTTAAAGGGACACTAAAGAGCAAACCGATTTTTCTCGCATTAGTAAAGTAGCCTTCCACGATACCAAAAACACCACGCTTGCTGCAAGAAGACGCTTAATAAGCGAGAAAACGCGCAAAAAGAAAATACAGGTGGCGACGCCACCTTGGAATTCCCGCACCATTTGCCGTGACGTCACATATTTTTGACGGCGCCTGCTTGGGCCTACGTAGTTCCTAATCGGTTAAATCGAAGTACATTGTCCTCTGAGGGGCCCAGACACTTGACATAGCGAGTTTGTGGAAATTTCTTCGAGCCAGTGACGCCAAAATACGTTAAATGCTCTTGGAAATCTTTTACGTCACGAATTACAAAGTTCGGCGCGAAATTTAAAAATGATACTTTGAACTTGGTTTTCTCCTCTAATAATAAACCTATGGTGGTGAAATGAACTACAGAAGAGTTCTCCGAGCACACTTTATCAATCTAAACCAATTTATTGTTTCTCTTTAGTGTCCCTTTAAATGGTGTATATAAAAAGCTCGCCGTTAGTATTTTACACAACCGGTGACGCATGGCCTCGTTGTTTAAAGCGGCGCGCTGCGGAGCGAGGGATCGCAGGTTCGAATCCCGGTGGCGGATTTCGATTTTTTCAGCTGATTTATTTTTCTTTGTTTGTTTTACTTATATATACATATACATATCAGGGACATGACGGCGACGGCCAAGACCAGCCAAGAGTGTCCATATAATTGCTATCGCAATAAAAGACAGGACGGACAATAACACAGCCATTCACATTGCGCGTAAATAGCACAATGATTTTCCTGTGACGTTTTGCGTCAGTAAAGGAGGTGCCAGTAAGGTCGAATTCACAGCTAACGATCAGTGAAGATAGTCTTGTTAATCGAGACATGCAATATATTTATAAGATCATATTTCTCACAACAATATGACAACACTTTCATTGCCGGAAAGTGGCGGTGAAGTGAAATGCAAGCTCGACGCAGACGTTTTAAGCTTTGATATTCCTCAAAGGACAATGCACTGAACCTAATAAGTGAATCACCGCCACAAATTTTTATTACTTGTGGCTGAGACTGCTGTTTAATCTCGCTTGCACGCACGAACGGTCGTTTAGAGCTTGCATCGGCTAATGTCACGAATTGAAGTATTGCTCACATTGGCTTTTAAAAACGCAGATACCATTTTTGAATGTCATTCAAAGCGTCTGAAAGAGAGATAAATGAAAAGTAGTCACGAAGAAACATTCTAACGTGAGAGCGTACATGGGCAGGGCTCCTAATGCCGGTGATTTTTCGAGGTCAACGGACCTCATTAAAATTCGAAGGGCACGTTGTTTTGCACGTTTCTATAATTTATGCGAAATTAGGCTTGAGAGGTATGCAGATGGTTTACAAATCAATTTTGATTGATTGCCTCGGACTGTTCACCTGGCTTCTCGCAATTAATTTCCACATTGTGTGTACGACGTCATTTATGGCAAAACGACGGAAGTGACGGAACCGAGGTGGCGCCACAGAGTCTGC
Organism: Rhipicephalus sanguineus; assembly: GCF_013339695.2. NCBI lineage: Eukaryota > Metazoa > Arthropoda > Arachnida > Ixodida > Ixodidae > Rhipicephalus > Rhipicephalus sanguineus. The sequence continues at coordinate 84,822,226 of NC_051179.1, read as the reverse complement.
TATCCACCAGCCAACGATCTTGCGTGTTTGGCCAGCGCTTGGCTGGTATTGCGCGTGAATTTCAGTTCCTTGAGGGCGGGCGTGGTATGACTGGCAAGTGGTATTGCTTTGTGGGCTGCACACAGTTCCCCTTATAATCACTGTGAGTCACTAAACATTAGCACCTGACGCTTACCCTTCGTCTTGATATTAGTGTTTTAGGTAGCAGCAGGCGGTACGGTAATCACGAATGCGCACAATACAGCCGGTACGGTAATACCGCACCGGCTGGATTGTGCGCATTCGCGATTTTTACCTTACGAAAACATTCTTTTTTTCCGGACATATAATAGGTCTATCCGTATACGGATAGCTGCGCATCGTGCGAACGGGGGCTCGCACTTGGCTGGTATTAAATCTCATCGATCCTATCGAAGATACGGTAAATGCCGCATTCCACAAACTTATGCGTTCTTTCCATGACAACATTGTTGCGAAAGTATTTACAACTTATTAAGAGCAGAAAATAGTCCAGCAGTCAAGATGACGGTTGTTGAAGACCAGAGCACCCCGACATCGTCCTCCTCTTCTTCCCTCACCTCACCATGGTCATAGCTGCAACACCACAACATTAAAAAATTTCAGTTCGTTCTGACACTTGGTGTCAGCATTGACCGAATCGCGGCAGGATCAAACTTGAGCCACCTAGACAGGTGGCGCCATTTGGCGGTGGAGTGCGCAACCAGGCAAGCACATAATGTCAACAAGAGCGTTCGAAGACGCTTGCCTAATCTCGTTGGCCTCCAAAGGCGTCCTAACCGCAGCTGACATTGTCCGACAGCTGCGACGAGCGTGGGCACATGGCAAGTCAGTCACAGATAAAGTACTGCTGGTGCGGTGTGGTGTGGTCACCTTACCGCTGAACTTCTCCTCTTCGCGGCCTTCACAGCTTTCATACTCTGTGCTGGAGTGAGCTTGCACTATCTCCGGTGTTTACCACTTAAAGATCACGCGAAGACGGTTCTGTTGGGTCTCGATGTCGTGCTTTCTTGTTTATTTTAAATTATTTTCGAAATTGCTGAGTATTTCTACTATCGGGCCCGCGACAAGAGCATCTCAGGAACGTACAAGCACTATTACATGGTAAAAAATTGCCAGAGTTGGCCTCTACAGCTAACAACATGTCCATGTACTCAGGTACTTTGCATTATTGCATATTAATAACACTCTTCGGACAGTCAGGTATCACGGATACTTGGCGGCTCCCACATTTACAATTTGTGTGTGATGATGTCATTGATCTACACAGCGAATTTACATGTCGTAGCCCAGAATCTGGGAAATGCATCTTTTTTTTGGTAGTATACAATTTTCTCTATTTTATTTCCATGTACTCACACTGGCTGCCCCTCAGGGGTTGAAAAAAAAACACTCGCAACGCTATGCATCTATTTAAACTTACTGTTCGATTGTGGCTCTTGTAAGCTCATGCATGCCTCCATACATACATACAGTCGCGCTCAATATGACTTGCCTCACTACTTCAAACATTGCGCATGGCTTCAACTTGCCCTGATTTCCGGAACTAATTGCTGCTCTCTCACTTGGGGATGATCCTAAATGAGTTATTATTGTTTAGTTGAGGAAATGAGGGTAACTTGAAGCCATGCGCAATCTTCGAAATAGTGAGGCCATGCGCTCCCGTGTTGCAAGTCATATTGAGCACGACTGTACATACATACATACATACATACATACATACATACATACATACATACATACATACATACATACATACATACATACATACATACATACATTCAAAGCTGGGAGAGAGGGTGCAATCAAAAGAAAGCTTGCGGCTTACCGACATCGTCCACAACATCGTAAGTCCCAGGTGTGACGTCGATTAGTGATATTTGGTGCGCCAATCTTTCCTGTGACGACCGCTCCCAATTCCCACAAGGCTCAATTCTGTGAGTGTAATTCACCATACCTGTCTGAATGAAACAGGCGGTTTTCAGATCGAAATTTTTGCGTGGCGTATTTTACAATGTTCTGCTATCGGAGGTGCTCCCTTTGTTGACTTCAAACTAAAGATGATAATCTTTAAAATCACCCCTAAAAAAGTCACAGTTTCGCCGCAAGGGCGAAGCAATGAATGCGGTAGCAAGAAATCGGGATGTCACACGAAGAATGACAAGCAGCTCGAAACTTGGAGCGCGCCGCTGAAGCCCAGGGAAAGACGCTGTAAAAGAATGCACAGGTAGACACAGGACAAGCGCGAGCTAACAACTGTCACAGTTGTTACATGTTTGTGTTTGAGCAGTGCGCTGCAAGTGTCCACTATGCAGAACCCAACGCTCTTAGATATGTCTCTTAGATGCGAAGCAGCTTATGAACGAGGCCTGTCCCCCCGGCGTGACCAGTGCCCCGCGTGCCACTAGATGTATGGAAGAAAGAAGAGAACGAAGTGCTGGCACGAGAGGAGAGCTCGCGCATGGTGTGAAGAAAGGAATGTTTGCCTGACATATGGACGTGCGATAGAGCGCTCGCTCCACTGCGGCGCGTGCTCTAGTATAAATTGTGCAAGGTACCCACTACGCCATAAATCATGCAAGGTACCCACTTCGCCATAAATCATCGTCATTCATGCAAGGTACCCACTACGCCATAAATCATCGTCGAAGCGAAACGGGCGCGTTGACATCGCATTCTCAAACTTCAAGCTGCAACCTTTGCAGCAAGAGCCGCTAACTTTATACTTCACGGACCACAAGGCCATTATACTCAAGGGAAAACGTTCCTCTGAGCTTAAAGTCATATATGACGAGTAACCACATCAGGGGAACCGTTCCCCTGAGCTTCAAGTCAAATATGACGAGTAACAACAATAGGTGAACCTCGAATAGAAGGACCATGAACAGTGATGAAGAAAATAAAACATTTACAGAAATCTAAGTCGACTCATGGATGCTTGGCATACTTTAAGGGGAGATGGCGGGAATTTTTTTCTTTTAAACTGCGGCACGTGGAGTGACCCCTCTGCGTCTCGTGCCACGCGGTGGCTCTGGTGGAAGGTGTGCCCGGTGTTCTTTTCTTTTTCGTTCCACATCGCGAGTGGGTACTGCAAGGGGCCACCTTTTCGTGCGCGTCTCAAGGGCAATTTTCAAATTGCAAGAAAATGCAGGAGCGTTGCGTGATAGAGATCACGCTCAAGCTCCTCCGAGATCTGCGTGCCGCCAGCAGTAAATGGTGTATATGAATCGCTCGCCGTTGTTATGCTGGCGGAAGCATGGCGCATGGTATATTTGTCGTACGCGGCGCGCTGCGGAGCGAGGGGTCGCTGGTTCGAATCTCGGGTCAGGTTCTTCAGAATTTTTTTCTTCTTATTTATTATATATATATATATATATATATATATATATATATATATATATATATATATATATATACTTATATATATATATATATATATAATATATATATATATATATATATATATATGCGCGACAGGACCGCGACGTCAAAAATCCGCCGAGGGTGTCCATTTAATTGCTATAGCAATAGCAATAAAGCGTCACGAACACTTCCTCAGAGCTATCTTTTATAAAAAGGCTGTCATGTACAGGGGCATAGCCAGGAGTTTATTTCGGGAGGGGAGTGGGAGAAGGAAGGTCAGGTCCCCTATGTGTGCTTCTTTACTTGTACAACATACACACAAACACTGAATACTTCGGGGTATTTCAAACACATATAATTTCCCCTGCCTATGGTGATGCTTAATTGTGTGCCTTCGTGGCAATATGTTTTATTTGACAAAGTTTTTTACTCACGACGTGATAATTTCTTCGACCTAAAGGCTTAAGGATCAGCGATGCCAGTTTGTCCGTATCTTCGAACAAGTGCCTCTCGTAGTGGGAACCTTGAACCTGCGCATAAATCTTTTGAAGATTTCGATGTGACCTTCTGAAATAAATAGCGAGCAGTTATTCGATACTTTTGCGCGTGTTTGTACCTCGTATTTTTCTGATACGGCGATACTCTAGACGACTGATACTGCAGCTGCATAAAAATAGCTTCGCGAAAAAAGTACATTAAGCAAAGCACGCAAGACTACAGTACTGCTCAGTGTTAAAATAAACAGGTCACGTATATATTACGTTTATATATAGGTTTATTCAATAGCCCCCCCCCCCCCAAAGGAAAAAAAACAACGTCTTGCGTAAGTGGTTATTCAAGCACCAGTATATGAATGATTGCTCGCAAGCATTTGGGTTACTTGTGATCTCTGGTCAGCACTGTTGAACTAGAAAGATATTCATTTTAAGAATCTATGTGGGAATGAGGCGTTCTGAATGTAACACAAGGTATAATTCCATAAAAATACACTGGAGCTTCGTCCTTTAGAACAGTAGAAGTTTGGCCCAGTTGGTGAGGCATACTTGGTAAAATAAAGCGCAAAAAACGGGACAAAAGTGAATCAGACGTTTACCAAAGGCTGAAGGTGATGGAGTTGGTAAACGTGTGATTCACTTTCTGTAGGAGTTAAATCGCGCGTGCTCCGGAGAAAGGAACATGCTAAGAGAACGCAGAGGGTTTCTCCTTTCTTCCAGTGTGGCTAACCCGTGGTATATGTCTGTTTCTGCTCCTCAGGCGAAGCGATAATGCGCTGGATCACCGAGAACGTATCGCACCCCCACGAAGGAAATATCGGCCGAAACTACCTTTATGAGAATTACCGGGTAGCGAAGCATTATAACTGTGTTATTCTAACTACCGATTTCATAGATACCGACATTCTTCGGGTGACCCAACAAGCCACACCACAGAGCGTCGGTACCACAGCATAAAGGCAATAATGGTGAAGGAACGAAAGGCCAGGCGCTGTTCTTTTTACAGCCGTCTGGATGCAGCGTCGCTTGACGGCACTAGTACGTCAGGCCACCTGTGCTTCTACGCTTGGACGTCAAAACACTTGTGCCCGTTTGCTTTGATGAGGGAGGGTGAATGAGCGGAGCCACGGACGTTAAACTTTCGCCGCAGATTAGCAGCAAACATCATGAAGGGGCGAGCGACCGAGTGATGTTCCATCTTTATAGGTTCTCTGTACTTGAAGGTATACACCAAGCAATTTAAAAAATGGTAAAGCGTGCGCTAAGTCGCGCGATGCTTCAAACAGCGAAGCTGGACGATTATTTAATCTGGTTGCTTCTAGGTTGTTGCTAGGCTTCAGCTAGGTTAGGCTAGGTTGCTTCTATGTTGCTTCTCAGCGCAGATAGGTTCGAGTTAAACTACGGACAGTCAGAGACACGACTTGATGTCCAAATTCCAGACACAAACTCGCGCTGAAACCGAGCGTTTGGACCTCCCATAGATCTACAGGCACGTCGTCGTTCGCATAGGGCTTCCATCGCTTCGGAGTCTTCTCGCTGCCGCCGTTGCCTTTCCCGTTACCTCTCGTTGAACGTACCGCTGAAGCACTCCGTACAGATGCTTCTGCGAAGCTGAAACGTGCGGCCACGGTGTTTATCACTGGGTTAATCCCGACGGTTTCTTTAAGCTTTCTTCAATGACTGGTTACGTCTGCCTAGAAATCTTAACTGGCGTTTGCCGCCCGTCTGTTGGCTTCTTCATTTTTAGTGGACCAGCGGTGAGGAGTGGGATGTGTCCACATTCTGTGGCACGTACCCTTTCATGATGATATTTCTTGTAGACATTTGTACACACCAAAGTCTTTATGGCCGGCTTAAGCAGCTTCTCCGTTAAGACGCTAAATTCCCAGCAATGCCTTGGAATGTCACTGAGCATAGTAGGCAGACCAAAAGCTGAATCTTAAAGCATGAGGTTCGGGTACAGCACGACGTTCATGTACAGTTGTTGGTGGGAGTTCGAGTTCAGTTTGGCATCCTTGTAAACATGCTTATTTCTAGAATGGCGACCAACCCCAGTGCAGGGTAGCATACCGGATACAAACTTCTGGTTAACCTCCCTGCCTTCCTCTGCTCTTTCTCTCTCTCTCTAGAATGGCGAAGCCATTGGACAACTTTGCGGACGCTGTCGCTCTGTCCACACGACTCTCTTCTTCATACCTATTTAGACTGATAATAAAAGACTTCAGGATTTAGTGTAAGACTTCAGGATGTAGTGTATACTCACGTATTGCTCGGCGGTACCATTTTCAGTTACCTCCAGTAGCAGGACTGTGTCGGCAAGAACTGAAGCTTTTTTTAGATTAAGAGAGTATCCGTCAATGACCAATATCTTTTCCGAGTTCTCCTGCCGGCTTTCGTACACTTCAGGGTAAACTGTGAAACCCTGTCCATTAGAATCACTTGGCTTCCTTGTGAATGGGTAGGCCAGGGAAAGCTCCACGAAGAAGGACATCCTTGGAATTCCTGACACGAAGTATTTCGATCAGTCAATGATCAATGCTAGTTAATCATTTGCGATAAGAACAATCTCATTTCGACACCACAGTAGCTGGGTGCACGATTGTACAACGAGCATTTCATATGATGAAAAAGGACATAACATTTTCTTAATAATCACATAAAACAAACTGGTTGAGTGTGCCAACTCGAAACAATATTCTCATCCACGTGCTGTAAATGGAAATTTCTAGGGGTGTGCGAATATTCGAAAGTTTCGAATATTCGTCGAATATTACATTCGGAGTATTCGTATTCGATTCGAAAATTGTGTATTCGAAAAGTTTCGAATATTCGATAACTTCGAATATTCGAAAAATCCGAATATGCGATTGGATTATCATGCATAAAATAACTCGTCCTCCACATTTCTGCTGCGTTCGTATCGCTAAAAACGTTGCCGAGAGGAGCGATAAACATCGTAAGTGCACGGAGGCACGACATCTGCCTGCTACGAGCGCCCCAATGCGTATGATTTATTGCTAGTGCATCTCCGACGTGCAGCGCTGTTGGCGATCATGTAACCGTACATTTTCAATATTATGCGGCCGTAACGTGCCGCACTACCACTCGTTCACTATGCGGGACCACTTCTGAAGAAAGACAGTGACCCATGTGACTGGTGGCGGACTGTAGGCACCTTCAGATACCCCAGTCTGGCAAAGCTTTGCCCCACGTACTACCTCCCTATACAAGCCACTTCTGTATGCTTCCATATTGCTAGCGAACACACACAAAGGACGACATAGAAGGAGACAGGACCACCGCTAGCGGTGGTCCTGTCTCCTTCTATGTCGTCCTTTGTGTGTGTTCGCTAGCAATATGGAAGCATACAATCAATACCAACTAGCCCCAGCTTAATGCATTAACAAGCCACTTCTGTTCCAAGCGAGCATGCATTTTCAGTGGCAGAGGGGTGGGGGGGGGGTGTTGTCTCTGTTACAAGGGAGCGCCTGGTGCCTGATCATGTGGAGCAACTCATATTTCTTCATGATAACATGTAGTCATTACTTTCATTGTGCCGTGATATTTGCTTGTGTTGTGATGTGCATTGTGCTAGCCTGGACATTGTGTTCTGGAGATAGCAGTGTATGTTGTGTTGCCAGTCAGGCTGTCAATGTTTTTTTTTTCAAATAGCTACATGTTAAATAAAATATTGTTACTGTGGAGGCATTTTTCCTTTGATATTCGATATTCGATTCGATATTCGAAGGTGGATATTCGTATTCGATTCGTATTCGAAAAATTTGATATTCGCACACCCCTAGAAATTTCCATTGGGCACAATCACTAAACTGCATGTTGCTATTCTAGAGCAGAATTTCAGAATATTATTTTGCAGAGAGAATACACAGCAAAAATATGCGAGATTTTTACTATAGTTAAGGCAACTAAAATTGAGTTAAAGAACCAAGTTAAAAGAAATATTTTTCATGGTATTATTCACTCGGACAATTCCACGCGAAAATTCATCAACTAGCGCCAACATGGGAGAGTACCAAAGCGGTGATGAAAAGTTACCATTTGTGTAAGTACTTACCGAGGACCACAATGAAGACGTATGTGCGAAACATTAAGACGGCCATTTCTATGCGTCCTGAGACTACTTGACGACTCGCTCGGGGATCTAAATATGAGCCATTTTTTCACCGTCATCGATTTATTATTATAAAGTCATCGTCGCTGGTTCCGCGAGGGTAAAACTATGCCCGTATTGTTTAAAGCCCTTGAGTGTAATGACAAGGCCTCGCGTCGGCGTACTTGCCCTGGCTTTCCGTTTTCGCGTCAACTGTAGGCATTTAACAGTTAGAGTAGTGCACCAAGGTAAATGTTCCGTTGGAATTATTTGACATTTGCAGGAGCGAAATCTGCTAGGGCAAATAGAAACGTCGTCTACACCACAACCTTGTGATGGTAAAGGTAGCTTAATACTGCGCACGCGCATAATTAGAACAGGTATCTCGAAAGTAATCTCAAATACCCACTGAAGACGAATTTTGAGATATAAGCAAATAACTGCCCTTATAATGAATGATCTGAATCAAACTTCACTTGAATATTGGTGCCTCCGCACTACCCGAAAGGACAGCAGCTCCCGCACGTTCCAGCTTAAATGAAACTGAACGATACGGTCCATTGCATCTGAAAATATGGACACAGAAAAATTCACGCTTGTTTCTTTTGCCTTAGCCACATTACCTCATATTTGAGAAATATGCTATAATAAAGCAGATAACATTCATTTTCCGAGTACATGAATGCTTCTGCATCTCGCACCCATCGGAATGCGGCCGCCGTGGCCAGGTGTCGAATCCGAGTCCTTGAGTTAAGCAGCACTACACTTTATACCTACCTGCTCAGCTACTATGGCGAGTACATTGAAGCTGGCGCATCCCGTTGTAGGCCAGATGTTAGCCATGAGCATTTTATACGAATTACTGTCAACGGCAAGTAGCCTGCATACTCGAAAATACGGGAATGTACTATGCTAGCATGTTCCCAAAAGTCACTCATAGAAACGTTCAACAGATATCGGCTGTTTCTTTCGCGCTGTACTAAGGAAAACCGCCATTTCCACCTTTCCTTTCATTGTACAGCTTAAAACAAGGCGATAGCCATTGTGACGCTACATCTTGCAGACAATCGACAGAGTTCTTTGAACTTCTTCAGAGCCTAACAAAGAAACGCAGAAGCACTACACACCAAACGAAAAGAATAAGCTGTACTTCAGACGACTTTTTCCTGACCAGACTGCTTCAACGAGCCTTCTTCAAAGTTTGTCACGTGAACTTCCGGTCTGTCGTGGCACGGCTGCCGCCTTTCCTGCGCGCTCGGCGAGCTCAGTTTCGATATCGCCGCGGTCGGGTCTTGAATTTCGACTGACAATCTGATTTACCTGAATTCCGGGAGATTTTTATAAAACCAGTATACCATAAATTGTCACGTCCTACAACTTTTCTGTATAAACAACTGCCCTCAAGTTAATAATCAACAACTAATTTAAGAGTTTTTATTAATTACTCATTTCAACGTAATTTTACGTGTGACAAAGTTTTTCCACCTCGGAGTAGAGTTCGCTTTAGAAGATGGCAGGAGCCTGACTGTCATGGTATTTTCAAAAAAGACCTGTATTGTCTAAACAAAAAGCCCTGCATACCCTGCATATACAAGTCTAAAGAATCTATCGAGATCCGAAAATTCTTGTCTACTCCCTCTCAAGAGGCATGGAACTCACTCCTGTAGACCACTGGCCACAACATTCAAATGCACATAATAAACTCGGCCAAAGGGGTCATGTCCAGCTATTGGCCACCACTCTTCGGACCAGCAGAAAACGAGGTTAAAACTCACGGCGTCGTAACGGTTTTAGTAAAGTTGTTTCTTCATCCTGCTCGTACTTTTTGCGCTGGTTCCATTCCGACAGGAACAATTTAATCATCCCCTCCAACAGCATAAAAGAAAGTCAGGATAGCAGGAGCTGATTCAAAAAACTGTGCTGCACTAAAAAAAATGTCAGGCCTGCTCGGATCACGCAGCACTGTCACAGCGAAAGCTGGAGGTGCGACCTTTCAGAGCCCCTTGTAAGCTCTCTTGGTAGAGTGCCCTACTCTCGGGGAGACTATGGCGACAACAGTTGCAAGGCACCCACTCCGCCAAAAAACATCACTATTTTGCGAAGTAGGGAAGCACCCACTATGTCGTTATTTATCATTCTGTGGAGAAGCGAGGAACCCACTACGCGTCTCTAAAGCATTATCTGCACTTTGGTGACGCTGTGGCTGATGACGACGAATAATTATGGCTTAGCTCTTTGTAATGGGTGGTAAGTTTTAAACCACCTACTCGTTGCGCAATTCGCATTGTCTGACGCCTGGTGTTATTTTACTCTTCTATCACGCTACTGTACATGTGTTAATCCGATTCTTTCACCGTCATGACGCGTCTATATAGTGTCTCATTGCGAAGGAGTTTGAAGCACCGGCGTGACTCTGTGGTAGAATACCCGACTACCACGCAGAAGGTGAAGGTTAAAATCCCGCTCGGTCCTGGATTTCTTTTGTCATCGTGCGTGGTAGCGGTTAGGGACACCTGTAGCGGCGGCGGCGGCGTCGGCGGTGGTGGCGGACAACTACGCCACAAAAATCTACTGCTGTTTTGATCTCATAAGAGCTTTCGCTATAAAATGAAATAAAATAAAATAAGCGTAATTCAAAGGCATCCATTCGTAAAAAAGCGCCTTTATTCTGCAGTGACTGGCCACCTGCGTGATATAAAGCGACAATCGTATCAAATTTGTTCCATCAGAAATGTCACACGGCGTCGCTGTGGACTAGGCACACCTTGTTGCGGCATACCAGTGAAAGAAAATGTCGGTATGAAAAAACAGCGATCTTTTAGTTTAGAGCCACTTTCATGTGACGCGGAGCATCGTCAGTGTTCGAATAGACTGAAGCATGAAAAATGCAGGATCAATATGACTACTTCCTGTTCTACTCTTTACACGCAAGCAAATATATACTGTTGTTGACTATTTACGCATTCATTGCGCATCTGTGAAGTAATTGCAGGAACATTGGTATTGTGTCTTCGTGAGTTTAACGCAGTGTTAGCTTATGCTTCTGGAGATCTGTAGATTTAGCATAGAGGGTAAGTTGCATTTGAGTATGAAGAACACGCACAGCAAATGGGCATATTAAAGAATAAATCACATCTGTCAGTTTTCTTTCCATTATCCACAATACATGGCACAGAAAGGCAGCCTGAAAAAAAGCCGCTTTGCGACGTCCTGATAAAGTCAAGGTGCCCGGCATCAAATGGCTACGACGAACAAAACGAACTAGCGCATATGCAGCCACATACAATAATCCACAGAACAATTTTAAAAGTCACTATATGTATCGTCCAAATCCCATAGAGTACGACATAATTCCCATATTATTAAGAGATGTGTTGGCTTACATCACAAGAACAAAAGGCTGGTTGCGCAGACAGCACGCGTATTTGGAAGCGGGCATCACTTTCAAGTGCTTAAAGGGCAGCACGTTGCTTATTTTGGTATACTTTAGCGCAGGAATAATAATACGCTGTCGGCTGTTCTCAGGGCTCGCTAAGGTGATTTTCCGAGGCGGTTGATAGCAAACAAAACGTGCCTACGTTTTCATTCCTACAAATTCTGACCATACAGAAATCAGTCCAGTTAACTCTTCGTATTACACTGATATCTACAGAAGGTTTTTGCTTTATATGAGATCATATCATCAATGTATCTGATCAGAACGACAAGTCTTGTCTTTTTCGTTGGGATAGCCCGAACAACTTGTGTTAATGAACGTTACGCTTTGCAGATTATACGCCGTAGCCTATAGGCGATGCGCAAAGCGCCGACGACGCCATCTGCCGCCACGGCTCGGAAGCGCTGACGGGTCCCGGCGAGCAGTGTTCCCGCGAGCGTCTACGCGAGTGCACGGATGGATGTGTTTTCGTCGTGATTTAACGACTCTGTCGGGCCTCAGCGATGTCGAAAAATAACTGCTGCGTTGTCGGCTGCTTAAACACACACAAAAAATTGCAGGAACGCACTTCTACAGGTTTCCTGTGCTATTTCATGAGCGAGAGCGACGGCGGCGGTAGATTGCGGCTGTACGACGTAGAAAGTAAGCAATCGCGCTTTGTTTCCGGCAGTGTTAGAGCGATTACCGTGTTTTTATTTCGCCATTTATGTCACTACGTATTCAGCGAACGCTACTACGTTTACACTTGGTCGCCTCGCCTGCATTGTAGACGCTACAATGCACATGAGGTTGTTATTAGTGATAAGACGCGATGCCTAGGCTCTCTTGAAAAACGAATGGCGCGAAGCGCAATGCCACAGAATATGGGGAAGGTGATGGCTCCTTTACAAAAGCGCCGTGTAATCACACGTGTGCTGGACGAAATCGGCCGCATTCTACCTATTGATGGCACTGGAATGCGATCATCGGTGCAGAATGTTCGCTGTGCGCTTCTTATGATGACAAGTGTAGCGTTTATTTTTTCACAAGTTTATCGTGCTGGTTTCAAAGTTTTACCAACGCTGACCCTTCGCGTGGCCGCACCTGTGAAATCTATACGCCGGTGCGACAGTGCTCCCTCAAAATCTACTATATAAACACATGGCATGTAAACGAAGCTACTGTGTCGAGAAAAAACGTTGGTTCACGCGTAAACGCATGCAGGCGTTAGTGATCGGGACGTTATAAAGAAAGCGGTGTACTTACGATGAGCTCCACTTCGTAGGAGAAGCTTGTTGTCGATTGTCTGTGACAAACACTTGTCGCGTATGGTGACGTACATTGTCGTCCCACACAGCTTTGACATCGGACACATGTCCACTATTATAAAGTGCGGCTCCTTTGCGCACACTATCACCCCAAAAGTAATTATCTGGGACGCGCACAAGCGGCAAATCGCACGCGCGCAAATGAAGCGTCTGCTACGCGACCCACCAGCGGTTCCAACGGCCGCCGCTACGCGGCTTTCAGTGGCGCCCATATAGGCGCTGCGCATCGCGGATATCTCGTAATAACGAAAAGAAACGCCATTGATGAAAAAAGTAATGACTCACAGAAAAGTTCCTCATATTTACTGGCATGTAATTACCAATTCTGTTTGGCGAACAAACAACTTTCTAAAATATTTTGCACATAAGGTGGTGAAATAACAGGGCTCATTGATAATGTGCCTATCTTGTCCGTCAAGAGTTCTTCATGCTCTTATTTCGTCTGTCAGTACATCTGAATTTCATGTATCGCTGAAAGCAATGGAACGCGTATTTGCTTATCTTTTATCAATGTGATCGGCTTTCACCGAACAAAACTTTCACGCATGTCAATACATGGCTTCCTCCTATGGTTAACACCTGTAATATTTTTAAGTAAAGAAAAACAAGCACGCGTGTCTGCAATAGGTTTGTTCTTCGAGTTATACGTACAAGGTGCCCAAGCTAATTTTTGCCCGCGATTCAAAATATGCCGACGGACTCTATGACGACGCGACCAAAAGCATGTTGCTGACTATTGCATGGAGGAAATCACACTTTTGTGTGTGTGTACTGCATAATTGGTTAATCAGGCAAGATAATTAACCGACTTTGTGGCAACGAACCCAGGCAAACGATTCCAATTACTGTTTCAGAACGGTTTGCAAAACGTCTAATTAGACTGTTTCCATCTTTCTATATATTAAATATTGGTGTTTATTTATTTATTTATTTTTGCTTAATTAATGTGCTTCGGAATACAAAAAACAAATACCATATGTAACATGCCTGCTTGCGCACCGTGATTCTAGTGCTTCCTAACGTTCTGCGCACAAACAATACGCCTCCCTCGCGGTGTTTCATGATAGCTATAAGCATACGCTGCGGTTATTGCTTGTGCTGCCGCAAGCAACAGGTGCGTCATCCCACAGCCACCACCATAGTCGCTGTCGTGTCGCCTTTTAAGCCGCAGTACACGTGGCCGAATGCTATTGCCGTCTGCAAGAGGAACGTAAAAAAAATCATAGCATATCCACGGAGTGAATGATGATGAGTGGGCGAAGCTGCGGAGGTTCATCGGTAAACCGTGAATCTTCCGTGAATTCTGCCCAGTACATCATCACCGACGTGAGATCGGGCGCGTTTATACTAAAGGTTCGATGAGTTATGACGACTTGCAGCTCACTTTAATTTTACATGTACGCTGTGAATTTTCATTGTTTAGAAAACCATTGCTTTAGAAAACATCTGGCGTCTTTCGTTAAGCAGCTGGCGTCTTTTCGTTTTGCTTTAGAAACATCTGGCGTTCTGTCGTTTTGCTTTTAGAAAACATCTGGCGTCTTTCGTTGGTTTATTACATCAATCAACGGTGTTTTGAACAAAATTTTTATTGTTTAATCACGCACAGGAGAAATCTCACCAGGCACTACCTTGGGGGTAAACAATGGCTGCTAATGGGAATGAGAGGCAGAAGAAGTCGGCTTTTAGCTAACACTTACACTTCTACTTCTACTAACGTTTCCTACTGGAACATGCCAATGGCTGCTAATGGGGAATGAGAGACAGAAGAATTCGGCTTTTAGTTAACGCGCACTCTGCGAATTTTTTATTGTTCAACAACGCACAGGAAAAATCTCCCACCGGCATCACCTTGGAGGTCAAGATGTGGTACTAGCGTTACGACTGGTTACGCACTACTACGACTACGAGGGACGAACGGGTGCCGCCTTAAGGAGCTTCGCCCCTAAAAGCACTGTGATCACGGCGCGCAAGCGAGCATGTCACGTGGCATTTCGCTTGTATTTCGCGGGCATCTGCGGTAAGCAGAAAAACACCCATACTCAATCGATATAAAGTTAGAAACTGCCGAATCGGGCGTTTTGCAAGCCGATATGAAACTTTCTAATTGGTATTTTCCGCCCAGTTTTGTTGCTTTAGAAGATGGTAAATTAACCTTGACTAATTAGGCAATTAACCAGAACGCAGATTGTGTGACTTTCCATGCAATATTTAGCAATATGCGTTTAGTCGCGTCGTCATAGAGTGCGTCGGAATATTTTAAACTCTGGCTAAAGTGAGCTCTAGGGCACCCTGTATGTACGCTGTTTGTCTCTGACTAATACTGGGCCTGTGCTTCACTGCAATTGCTTAAGATAGCAAAATCGTTAAATTGGTTCCATTGCCTGCACACATAGGAAGCTAAAACAAACCAATTTGTAAAGTGCTATTTATATATTGTAAGAATAAATGCATACCCAAGAACGCTGCATTGCGGTACACCAGTTCTTACTATATTATATGGAGTATTCGTGCTCAACGATTTCCACAAACTGCAGCGTCTATCGACAAAGGACTGAACACAGTAGGGTGCTACATCTAGAAAGCCTTATTTTTGTAGTATTTGAAATAGTAGTTTAAAAATTTGTGACTCATTCCACTCTGTGAAAATGGATGAGCAGCCAAGAAGTGCAACACACGACACAGAGGTGACATGGCGGAGGCCAATTTGACATCAAATGCCCAGGTTGTGAACGTGTCTGTCAAGGTTCACACACCCGTGCAGAGTCTGCCGTGACATATCGACAACTACACCGCCATCGAGGTGCACATTAAGCGAAGTTTGCTCGCCAAGCCCGCCTACAAGACCACATTCTCGGCTTCGCGACATGCGCCGTCTTGTGTGATGTGCCGCATGCGCTTGGCCTTTTGTGCACGATCTCCATTAGAGTTTGCCGCCCGCCAGTGCTGTTGATATTCCCGTTACTGTTCCTTTCGTCTTTCCTCGTAGGCACGTTGCTCGTCGGGAGTCCTAACTGTACTTAACTGTATCATAGATGCTGCAGAACGTATATGGAATGTGCTACTCGGCCGCGGCTGGTTTCATTTATTTTATTGTGCGCGAGCATGGATGACTTCTTTCTTTACGAGCAGGCGTCACAATGACTCAGCATGTGGGAATCCCTTGTAAAAACCACTATTGAGTAGTGATTGAAAATTCGTTGAGAATTTATTAAAACAACCGAGCAGAAACACTGGCGTTTGCTCAAGATATATTAATGGTTGCCGAAATCCGGACACAAGATACACTGATGCAGCAAAATATTCAGGAATCCCAGCCCATGCCGTGAGCGTAGTCGACAGTAAAGGAAAAGAGAGAACGGCAGCTAGCACCTTAACTACGGAAATCGATACGGCTGAAGAAACAGCCATAGCCCTGGCCATCTCAACCTGTGCTGAGGAAGCAATCATACTAACCGATTCACAAGCAGCTTGTCGAAATTTTCAGAAAGGAAGAATTTCCAGGCAAGCCTTACAAATACTCACAGCTACAGCAAAGAAGAACCTACCAGAAACGTACATCGTTTGGACTCCGGGTCACGAGTCCCTGATGGGAAATGAGGCAGCCGACGCTTCCGCCCGAGCTCATGTTCACCGGGCCTTCCCACAGGACTCACTTAGGAGGAAAGATGATGTACCCAAAAAGTACAGCGACATCTTACAGCACTACAGGCTAGGCCGAAGAACTTATCCGCCAGCTCACCCCAGCCTAAGTAGGGAAGAGGCAGTAACCCTCAGGAAGCTGCAAACAAACACTTACGTTCACGGTATATTACTTCACCGTATCTCACTGACTGAGCACTCGTACATCTGCAAGTACTGTGATGTCCCGGACACTCTATGCCATATGCTATGGGGATGCAAACAAAACCCTAGCACCGCTACACTGACCGAAGAGCAGTGGGAGGCCAAGTTATCGGACCCAGACCTGAAGAATCAGCGAAGCCTGGTTCAACGGGCACGAGAGATGGCGAAGGCCCGCGGCTACCTGGAATAAGGAGGCCGCCCATCTTGGGCGCACAGCGCGCTTGCTCAAAATAAACGTTTATTCTCTCTCTCTCTCTCTCTGTTCAGAAAAAAATGATGGCCTACTGTTGTGCAATTATTGCGTACCAGTGTTTGTATGAGCGGGTATTACCAAGCGTGTAAAGTATCGAAACTTACATGGCTTGTTCGCGCTGCCAGAGAACTGGATGAATTGACACAGAGAAAGGCACACACAGGGTGAATAGAGTATTCGCGCCATGTATTCGCACCAACTAGCCCCCATAGCAGCTTTACTTTTAAATGCGAAGCATTTCTTAGCGAACCTTTGGCACTTTGAGCGTTTCTATCTATCTATCTATCTATCTATCTATCTATCTATCTATCTATCTATCTATCTATCTATCTATCTATCTATCTATCTATCTATCTATCTATCTATCTATCTAGCCGCCTACGTCTGGCTGCTCTCATAATAGCCTCCTTAACCTAGTCTAGACCAAAATTGGCACGGGAGGATAAGAGGATTTGACGCATACGATTGTCGGGTCATGACATGAATAATGTGAAAATCCTGTCGCGTACGTCGTCAAACCCTTTCCACTAGCACATGCTGCTAGGCACATTACGTCAGAGCCCGCAACTGCCGCAAGGTGTCGCCCCGCAGAGCAAGGCCGGCTGGTCGCGCGCTATACACAGGCGTGGACGCGGCTGTACAGTAAAGGTGATTTCAACAGCACTTTTATAACAAAGTTTTGTGTGTCCAATGTATACGAGTGAGTATCGCCTTCCGGATCGCTGGCCTGCCTTCGCTTCTCGGTGGAGACCCAAACCGTGCTGCAAAGAAAGCCAAATTACGGGTGCCCTCTGGCTAATATCTTTATTTGCATCTGCCTCGAATTTTCGCTCACGGCCAACGCTGCTTTTTTGCTCGCAGCCAAAGACGCCGACGCCGACACCGAAATTTCTGCGAAATGAGCTCTTTAACGCTATTTCGGGCATGACATAAAAGTATATACCCATGGATAGTGAGGGCTTCGGTGCATTGGCACGTTATACAACGCCTGCCGGTAAGCGGTGTCGACTAGACCGTGTATCTGAAACCTCAGCGCAACGAGCTATCAGATGAACGTGTTGTGCCGGCGATTATCTTTCCTTTTCATTTTATTTTATTGCCACTACTGTTGGCAAACGTACGCCACCGCACCGTTTGCTCCATGCAAAAACCGTTGCAACTTGAACTCTGTAACTCGAGCTTGCGCACCATGTCTTATTGCGACAAAGGAAATAACGCGAAAAAAGGATAGATTTGCTTTGTTGTATTGCGTCATCAAGCATGCACAGTGCGAAGGTCGTTAAAGAGCAAGCTTTACATAACTTAATAACAGCGATTACCGCCTAACTTCGGGACGGGCTTCGTAGCGCTGGTGCTGTATCCGGTGTATCCATCCGCGTGGCCGTTGTGTGACGTCAGTTAAGCACGCGAAATTCTGATGTGCCGGTCGCGCTCGCCATGCTCGTCTCTTCTCGCTTTGTTTCGTGCTCTGTGAGTGCCGTAATTCACGGAAATTATGAACGCAGCTGTGTAGAAGCTACTTCACGGCATATTCAGTACTCGTGTACCTGCATGAAAATACTACGTTCCTCTGGATTGACTGTTAGTGGCTGTTATACGCAGACTGGAGTTAAGCCTAGTCCCGGAACATTTCCTGCGGAGAAATGGACGCCTCAGTTTGGGTGCGAGACTCTAGCACCTTCATTTCTGCTTAGATAGAGGACGGACACGATCACCTTGATGTGCGCTTACCATTCCTTGGATTTGCGGATTCTTTAAAGGGGTCATGAACCACTTTTCCAAGTAATGATCTAATGACCTCAGTATCGGAGTGTACTGCTTCCCGAATCGATTGCCGCAAAAATTTCTCGAATCCGTCAAGAATCAGCGGAGTTATGGGGGTTTGGCGCACGCTCCCAGTGCTTTCTCTCTTTTCTCGTGCCGACGAGCGCACTGGAAGCTAGACAGGGAGGGATGGCATGGGGGAAAGAAGTTACGTCAGCGCGCGTCATGAAACGCGATCGCTCTCCCGCTGTGATTCGCTTGCGCGAGTGCGGCTACCGTGTACTGAGGAGTGCGGCGCGCTTCAAGTGGCGGCACCCCGCGGCAAGAAGCGCATCTGATCCGATCCCCGCTCTCGATTTACGTCGGCTATCGGCCAATAAGCATGCTATGTCTCTTGCGACGTAAACTGACAGATCCGCGACGTACAGCGGACAGACGCCCCGCCCACCGACGAGAGTGAGAACCGGCCTCTGTTTGAAAAGAGGGCGCCTGGGGAAACGGCAACTTCGCGCTCCGCTTGTGGCCATTACGCGGCGCGCACGACTGTAATATTTGGCAGAGCAGTTCAAAGCCGTGTCAGCTTTCCGCAGGATGTGTTTTTTCAACCAGCCCAAGGGGTGCTTCATGAGCCCTTTAAACTACAGGCCTCTGTCCTTGTTGAAGGTAAGTTCATTTTTTTACTTGTGCACACTTTTATTCAAAAACCATGGAAAATGAAAATGCGTGTTTTGTTGCATCACGGGCTACATGTGCGACATGTTTCAAAAGTACGGGACGGCCTAATTTTTGCGACATGCATGATTACACTGTCCTAATATAAATGTACGTTACGATTTCCGTTCACTTTCGAACGTACTAACTTTTATTGGTGACGCTTATTAGAGCATGTTTCAAGGTATACATTATCGTTTACGTTCGAGCGCCTGTACTACTCTTCTTACTCTGCAAACCTACTTTGCGCTACTTGCGCTATATCAGAATAATTTCGTGTGGGGGTGTGAGTGTTTAAAGTCGTGTTTTAGGGAGAGAAGTTGGGCGTCGTTCTAGTGTTATGATGTTACTTTACCTTGACTGTTTTGGCACGCGCCTTCAAAGTTGTCGTCCTCCTGCGTGTCGCTTCAGCCTGGTTAATTGTAGCATGTTCTCCCCTTTGTAGCCGTGCGATGTTATGGAGTTTTTGCCTCACACCGCCCTCTTCTAGGTACGGACTTATGCAACAATTTCCCCACTTTGTTTAATCTTGTGATGGTCGGCATTCGTGAGCTTTTACCAAGTACTGCTCACATATCAATATGTGCTGACGACATTTGCCTTTGGTCTTCGACGAGGAGTATGGCCAAAGGACACACATTTATACCGATGGATCAGTCTTAGCCGACAGCTCCACAGGTGCTGTTGTTATTCCGGCCTGCCAAGTGACTGTCAAGTTCAGGGTGTCACACGGGACGACATCAACAGCAGCGGAGCTTGCCGCCTTACGTGCTGCTATCCTCTATATCGCGGAAGCCCAGCCTCAAAAGTGGGCTGTCTTTTGCGACTCTAAGGCATCCCTTCAGAGTCTGCAATCAGCATTACGACGAAGGGTGCACGAGCAGTTAGTGAACGAAATGAGAGAAGCTCTTCACCAAGCTTTATCGAACGGACATGACGGTGTGTTCCAATGGCTGCCGGGACATTGTGGTATTGTGGGTAACAACCTCGGAGATGATGCTGCTCGGTCCGCTCACGAGGATGCCCAGACAACCCCAATACCCTTGTCGAGGACAGACGCTGCAAAGGGTCTACGCTCGTTCGCTGACACCATGACACAAACTTGGTTGAGTTACCCCAGTGTCTGTAACCGTCGCCTGCATGAACTAGACCCATCGAGGAAGCTCCAAGTTCCATCGCACCTCTCCCGCCGTGATGCAACTTTACTGTGCCGCCTGTGGTTAGGAGTAGCTTTCACGAAGGCGTACTCTTTTCGCATAGGAATGGCAGACACCTCAAAATGTGACTCGTGCAATAGCAACGAAACGATAGAACATCTACTGTGTTTCTGTGGACGTTTTGTGAACGAACGAAACGTTCTGCGCGATGCGCTGAGCAAGTTAGACGACAGACCGTTTTCCGAAGAGAAGATCCTCGGATCGTGGCCCTACGCATCGCAGGCCAGCAAAGCGACGCGAGCATTACTGCTGTTTTTAAAATCGACCGGCTTAAACGACCGCTTGTAGGCATTCGATGGACAGGTGCATATGTACCCTGACAGTGCCTTCTTCCCTCTTCTTTCTTTCTTTTAATCCCTTCATCCCTTCCCCCCAGCGTAGGGTAGCAAACCGGACGCGCGTCTGGTTAACCTCCCTGCCTTTCCTTCATTTCCTTCCTCCTCCTCCTCCTCCTCCTTTTCTCATATTTTTTTTGCACGTGGGACTCACCCTTTATATTTTGAAACAATTGCTAAACCAATTTAATTACGGCTTTCATCACTGATGGTGGGGTTATTTGCAGTTTTTCGCATAAATAAAGATAGATGTCCGCGCATTTGCGCTTTTTTTCTTTTCCTTGGGCTCTTGAAAGAAAAACGAAAGGTCACAGAACTTACAAAAGAGTTGACTTATCCCAGTGTCTGTGTCAGGGCTGAGCAGTATCGCGATACAAGAGTATCGCGATAGTATTTCAGAGATACTTTTGAGTATTTATATTTCTGTATCGAGATACATTTGAAAAATGTATTTGTATCTCAGTAGTGAAATACATTTACGATGTATCGCCTGTATCGCGATACTATGCAGGACACGGGTATTTCGTTACATTGTTTTTTGTGTCGGAAATGAGTTGAGGCGTGTTTCCAATGAGGGAATGGCGTTTTTTTTTTTGGTGCCAAGAAAAGCAAAGGCGCGCCGCCGGTCGCCGACAGATAGGGCGGCGATGGTTTCCCCTCAAGCACAGAATGGTCCATGTGGTAAAGCGCGCGACGCCGCAGACGGCAGAATCGCGGGGGCAGTGTTGTCGGCCTCTGCCGACGAAAGTCGCTGTCTCTCAAGGTCAGTGCAGCACGCCTAATTTTTTTTCGGGTGGCAAGCCATTACTTCGCGACCCCCCGTGCGGATACCGCCTTGCAACAAGCTTTGCAATGCTTCGGGTGCGTTCAGTTCTCAAAGTGCCGGCACTTCCAAAAGCAGTTCCCGTAGTCGCGGCGGAAGTGACTAGAAGATGGCTATCTTTGACGCGCTTTCAGCCACCTCTCGAATGTCAGGGTGCGTTCCTAATTGATTACATGCGTGAAACGGTCTTTTGTGGTAGCAGGCTCCCCCACCGCCGGAGCCGACTTCGCCTGTTGCGGCTTTCTGAAATGGGTGCTGGTTGCGTCGGTGGTGGTGACAGTTTCATTGAAGCCGATAGGGTCAGACGGCTTAGGATTTCGAAGATGGGGACAGACTTCGGATTCTGAACAGTCAGAACAACCCAAGCGAGGGCGGAAGTGTTTCGGTATCTAGATGACCCGAGAAGAGATATCGCTACGCTGCAGGGCAATACGGCTATGAAGGCGATATTTATTCACTATAACACGAATTTGTGCTCGCCTTCAGCGGTATATCGACTTTTTTTCTTTCGTGAGTCTTGTGCTGAGGCTGAACCGACGCTGTTAGAAGACAGCCTATTTGAGAAGCCTACACAGCAACCTTCTCAGCAAAGCAGATCTTCAAAATAAAATGTGTGCTTTTTCTCAATTCACTGGTGTTCATATAGTGATTCGAGTGATTTGCTTAAAGTGTGCTATGTCTAGCATAGCTTAGTTTGTGCGCCAAGTATGTCGATTTCTGTGTCCAATCCTTGTTATTACTGTTGCTGTGAAATGGTGTACTTTTATTGCGATTGATACTTGTAATTATGTCATTATTACTAATTATGTACGTTGTCCCCTGCAATGTCTTAACGGCGCTGAGGGTACTGGAATATATAAATAAATGAACTGAACGTTTCGATGCGCTGTAACTTTAATTATAACATTATGCTGCACTAATAAGTGTCTTTGCGTAGTATGAGCATCCTTGAAATAAAAAAGTATTCAAGTATCCGTATCGCTGTAACTGTATTCCGGAATACTTTTTTCGTCTTATTGTAAAAGTATCTCCGAAATATCCCGTTGCGTTAAAGGCAAATGTATCTCAGTATCTGTATTTTAGGCTTCCAGTTCATGTATTTCGATATCTGTATTCCGGAATACTCTTCGGAGTATCTCTGCCCAGCCCTGTCTGTGTACGTCCCATTCCGTTGACTTATGTGCCCGTGTCCTGGTATTTTATTTCTCGCCCAGATTACGTTGTTTTCAGGTTTACGCGCAGTTTGAAGAATTGAAGAATAAAAGTTTTTGGTATTGCAGTTATTGAAAGCGCGATCTGCTTCCGTGCAGTTCTGCCTTACCTGCTGTAATTCAGCTGCAGTGAAAGTAAACTGACCTGATTTAAGTTATTATTTGCTTTTGTGCACATGTAGCTTGCTGTTTCCCGTCCAGAGTGAGCTGGCACAGTCTGCCACAATCACACTCCCACTGTGCAGGCCTCCTGTAGTTCGTTATGCAAGCATACATCAGCAGTGCACATGTACAAAAAGCTGTGTGCTCATATAAACCCACGAAAGTGAACCCAGCAGCTTTTATTCACGTTACGAAAAGTGTATATGAACCCCAAGCGCACAATCGGGAATCGCAATATATATTTTAACCACCTGTCTTAGTAGGCATTCTTTAAGAGGTTCTATGTGAGACCTTTTGAACAATGCCTACTCAGGCACGTGCCTCAGTAGGCATAGTTCCCTGTTGAGGTAGCGTCTTTCACTTGTATTTCTACAAAAATTCAACTATTAAAACATACTCTATGTGTACTTTGAATACATCAACAAATTTCAGTGCTGCTTCAATTGTAGCTCAATAAGTATTCAACGGAATAGTTTTAAAGAATTCTCAATGCACATTGTACTAGAAATAATAAGTCCAGTATTGTTCAACTACTTCTCTGTCAATAAAAGTTCTGTAAAATTTCAGTGGCCAATTTTCAATAGATGTCAACTATGAAATCAATGATTTTTCAATGGACAGATAATTACTCTTCAATGCAATATGTCAACATTGACCAAGGGTTTTTCAATAATTTCTCGATACGATTTTTTGTAAGGGAAGGCAAGCTTTCAATTATTCATTGTGCTCGGTTTCACATACTACGCTTTCATCGGATTTTCGCAACTTTCGTACGGTCTTCGACTTTTGAACCAATCAGACGCGACAACCTATTCAGACCAGTGAGGGAGGGATGACTGGGATTAGTTCATTTATATACCTATGGCAAAGAGTTTCACGCTTCTTTTTTCGTGAGATTTCGCATTCTATAACTCGATCATTCTTGCAAATTACATTTCTTAATGCCCTACGTGACTTTATTGTTTCTTCAAATTTCTCTGTACGCCCGTGTTTCTGGGGGTATATGCAGGACGTTTTCATCGCTGTCACGTTCCTCAAAGCCCGGTTTTCCATTGAATACTCATACACAGTATCGCGCAATACATTATATCAGGATTTGTCACACATAATTTTTTCATCTGCGCTTCACCGCTCCTTATATTCCCATATTCCAGGACATGACCTACTAAAACGATTTCGGAAAATGTATATTTCTCCTAATACAAACACCTTCTTTTATATACTCTATACTGAGACACTGCCGGTGAAATCATGGTCGCAAAAAAAGGCATTTTGGTTTCTTCAGTTACCTGTCATCTCTGCTATGTACCAGAGAAAATATAGCACTATTTCATTAGCTGCAAGGATGTCATTCTGTTTTGGGATATCCTTCAGCGAACTCTAAAGAGAGATTTTGCCATTAATTTTCATACTACACGTTACCTTCTCCCAACGTCCCTTGATGATGTGCCCTTCGATAGGTTTTTTGTTATGAGAATGCACAGTTTGTGGAAAACACGTATGCAAGATTTTAAGGCAGAACCAACCTTCGCTTCGAATATGCTTTTCATTCGTAAGACTATTCATCTCAAGGATATTTATGAAAAACTTAACATCAGACCGGACTTGCACCCCATCTTGTCCAGGTGATGATCTTTACCAGCCTCCCTGTCTGACAGATTTTGAAGAACTCTTCCTGCTTTTATGGACCTCTACAGTGCATAGATGTTAGCCTTTTAATGCTTGCTTACTAGCGTTTGTGCGATTATTGTCACAAAGTGAATGCAAAACTACGTTGTAAAGCTTGTGACAATTTTAAATACGCAGTTTAATAAATTCCATGGAAGAAAAATAGGTGCCTGGAGAGCCGAGTGCTTACGACGCTCGCCTTCGGATTGTGAGTACGCGGATTCGAATCCCGCCTCGGAAAGAAATCTCTTTCTCTCTCTCCCTTTGTACTCGTTCTCTAGCCCATCAGAGTCACTGCATCCCACGCTGGACAAATCGGCGCATGTGTTTAGGGAGCGAACAGAGGAGGAAGAAGTTGAAGAAGAGGATGAGCAGAGCGCGTGCCTGTTCATGAGGCAAACACACGGCAAACCTCCAGCATAACAACTGCGCCGTAAAATTGCTATTTGGCCTACTTTTCTCGTTACCGAGTCCAGAGGACATGTTTAGCTCTGGAAACTATTGCCTATTTTTCGCGTTCATTGTATTGCGGCAAAGCAATCTGCGACCGCAGAAGAGAAAGTCATGATACAAGCAAATAGTTCACAAATGCGCGCTGCACGAGAAATCAGTTCAATTGAACGGCATCCATTTATAAAAAAACGACCTTTATTTTGCACAGTGAGTGACCATCTGCGTGGCAAAGCGCTAACTGTACCTTTGTTCATTCAGCGATGTCGCACTATTTCACTTGGGGTCAATGCAGACCATGTTGTGGCATATCTGTGAAAGAAGAGGCAAGAAAATTACTCATTTTCTCGCTTCGAGATAACTTCAAGCGATATTAAGCGCTGTCAATATTGGAATCGAGTGAATTTATCCTGTGCATGCATTACCAATATGACTGCTTGCAGTACAAGTCTCCACATGCTACCACACATTGAGTTTCACACAATTATGAAGCTTTATGCTACCACGTATCTACTGTTTCTCCACATTTACGCATTCATTGCACATATGTGAAGTAAATGCAAGAACATTTCTGCTACGAAGTTTTCGGGAGTGTAGCGCGACGTCACCTTACGCCTGTGTAGCTCTGTAGTTGCAGCATATATTTGCTCCGCAAGCATTGTTGATTTGTTTGTCAGTGCTTAACACATGCACAGATAATGCGTAATTTGGAAGAATAAATCAAGCAAACCAGTTTTTCTTCGGCCATTTACGGTAAATGACCCCAGAAGTCAACCAAAGAAAAAAGCAGCTTTGCTGCGGCTTGACAGAACTCCGGGTGAAACCTTCTAGGTGACAACTGCTTGGACTTAGCTGCCGCTAGGCCTGCATTCTGCTTTCTGGAAGAGAAATGCTGGGATTTGCCTATAGCTAGGCATATATCTACCAGAACGAGCCTCATGCAAGGTACGGGTAGAATGATGTTCGTTCAGCTTCTTCTTGCTGCTGTTGTGGCTGTTTGACACACGTGTTGCGGGAAGAGGAATGCCTGCGTGTGCGTGTGGTAGCGAAGAAAGCACATATTCATGCCTTCTTCTATTCCATTCCGCATTCCCCCCGTGCACTCTCACTCTTCTCTTTTCAGGGGCATAGCCAGAATTCTTTCTTTTGTTTGGAGGGGGGGGGGGGGATATTCAACCCCTCTTTATTTATGCTCGTCTGTGCGTTTAAGTGTGCGTGTATGTATACGTATGAAATATTTGAAAATTTTTCGGGGTTTTGAACCCGCCTTGGATACGCCACTGTCTCGTTCCCTCTTTTTTACGTACTGCAGCTTCTTCTTCGCGTTTCGCTCTTGTACAGTCGTGAGCGCGCTTCGTGAACACGGGAGCGCGTACCGCACGGTGCTATCGGTGACGCCTAGATTCAACAACAACGCAAATTTCACACATGTTCATTGCATCAGCGGCGTGGTTATTTTACTATCGCGCAAATCGCGCCATAGGTGAGCGCCTTCGAACAAGGTAATGCCAACATTAAAGCTTAACGGACCACTTGAGCGCGTGCTCAACGGCCTGTCGGCGCCACTTAGCGATGCGCCACGTACTGTCGGCTGCAACGCTTGGTCGGAAATTATTCTTGCTACTAACTGCCATATCGATTTTCTACTACCACGCAGCATAAGGATCCAATGTATAAGGGATCCTGTGAGTTATTCCTTCCCGCTAAACAAATCAACTGTGGAAGAATTCCATCGGCGGAAACATAGAGGGGAGATTCACGCGCATGCGTGAATCTGACCCGCTATATCGCCACTATATTTTCCCGTAAAAAGCGTCAGCTACTCACGAGGATGGCTGGCAGTTGTCTGATGAATGAAGTTGTGTAGTGATCTCTTGTCGGATTCCAGTAAGGTGTAAAACTATGGAACAGCATGAACAGCTATACTGCGTCAAATTTTACCAAAAGCTTGGCGGTAACCAAGGGGACACGAGTGGCAAGATTCCATGAGCACCTATCATATAAAGGAGTTGTGCAAATGCTTCAAAGGTGACCGCACATAAATGGACATCAAACCATGCTGAAGCAGACTCTCAAAAACGCGAAATGGCAATGTCGTTGAGCAAGCCTTGTTATTAGTCCTAAAGATTCGTCTCCTCACACTCCGAGAACTTGCAAACGATGTCGGGGTAAGCATAGGATCAGGACATTCAGTTTTATCGTGATGCCGTGCCTCGCGGCTTGATGATGCATCCTCCAAATCGGCACATCTGATTCAGACATTCTGCACCAAACACAAGTTTCCTGTAATTCATCAGTGTGCTCCTCCCCCGACATGGCTTCGTGTAACTTTTGGCTGTCTTCGAAGATGAAAATTCTGCTGAAACGAAATTGATGCTAGTTAAGAAGAGACATCTTACGAAATGCGATGGGTCGGCTGATCACCCTTCCAAAAACTACTTCTACAAGTGCTTTCAACAATGTGTCCAGGAGCTGGCAGAGGTGCATGCATTGCGGAGAAGACTGCCTTGAAGGAGATTAGGGGTTTGTGTCTTCTAATAAAGAAAATGTATTTCTGATAGCCAAAGGTTCAACACTTTTTAACATACTTCCCATATCGGCTCGTGCGATGTGTTGCGACTGATAACAGTTATATATACTGCTCTCTTGCTCTCTTGACACAGACACAAACAGGTAGTTATGAGTGTCAAAAAGTGCGTCGCGTTAAAGAGAGGAAGATATGAAATATTCGTGTACAGCGAGAAAATAGACAGGTTATTGATCAAGAGAGGGATGCGTCTCGGGCGCAGCGCTGCTGTCTCTCACCGGTGGCGTAGCCGGAAATGTCGCGAATAGTCTGTCGGCCACACAGTCGACTCTTTTGCAGTCGACTCTACAGTACACTCTAAGAAAGGTGTACTTAGATGACGTGATGCGCACTGGCAAAATACTAATAGCTTCGGGTTATTGAAAGTAGGTGTCATTAATAGCACTGTGCGGCATGCGCCCCAATGTTCACCCTAGGCCTTCTCACAACTGTACCTGTTTGGTCCCAGTATATTGAATACTATTGTTGCTAAAGTATGACGCATAATTACACGTTCTTGTTGTGCCACACCTGCAGACAGCTGTCAAGAACGCACACAACAAGCTTAAGCTGCGTATATTACCCCTGTGTCGGGAAGGCGGATGAATACTGGGCTACGGGTTAGCATGGTATTCCAGTACGGAAAGCCTGCCTTGCCGTCACCGTGGTTCGACCCGGTATTGCGTCTATCTCTGGGTTCGGCACACATTTCTTGCTGACAGTCAACGGACAACGACAACAAATGTTCCTGCCAACTTGTCAGTAAAATCTTCGGTGTAAAATAGCCAAGGTATAATGGGACGTCAGAACGTTTGAGTCAAATGTGGATCATAAGCATTTAAAGGACATATTACTGTTGTTGCGAAGAAAGATATTAGATCAAGAATGGGTTTGTTAGGAAATTCTGGAGCAATATTTTCGTTCTGTACGGTTCCATGTATGCAGACAATGCTCTAAATGCTTTTTTCAAACACTTTTGAAATTTTTTCTCAACCATAGCAAATGCCACATTGCGCAGTTAAACTAATTTCAAATGTCTTCAGTTAAAAAAATAGGGGAAGCTGGAAAGTTTTGTTCTTTCGTACTTTAAAATACACCGCGTTATATTTTTTCAATATTAATTAGAAGATAACTTGTACTAAGCAGACGATGTAAAAACCTATGCGGCGTCTTGAGTAGGTATGTTAAAAAGGGCGTGAAAACACGGGCACAAGTAGTGAAGACACCACAAACGCCGTTTGTGGTGTCTTGACTTTTCTCTAGTGTCCGTGCAAGCACGCTGTTTTTTAGAATGCCTACCAACTAGCTCAGCTCTCTCTTAGTCTTGAATCGGTGGGCGATTTCACCGAGCACAGAAAGCCGTTTTTCTTTCTTTCTAAACATGCGTTTTTGAAGTGGTACAACATAAACCCTAAAGCACACGTGCAGTCTCGATTTTTATTTGATCTACGAACATAAAAACATTTCTCACCTTTCGAGGCTCAGATTCAGAGCAGGCTGTGCCATCTATTGCAAAGGACGTGCGATTCTGCATCTTTGTCTTGCTGTGATTATCGTATACCAAACAGCGAAATACGCACTGCTCGAGGTCGGCATCAAGCTGCACAGGAAATTTTATGCAGTTGCACTCAATGTGAAAGCTGTAGGAAGTGCGGAGCAGTGATTCACCTGCCCTTCGGCAACACTGGCATTCGTGAGCAAGCAAGGGCTGTCGTTCCAAACGTGCAGCGTGCTCGTCGTCCATGGTGGGAAAGGAAACCTTCATTTGTCATGCAGTGGCGACCTATCTCCTCCTCCTTTCCCTCTCTTCATTTTCCTCCTCACCCTCACATCCCTTTCTCACTTCCATGCTATACTGTCTATACACGGCTGTGCTGTGCTCTTCCCTACCCTTCGTCAATTCCCTGACGCTCCACATCACTACTTTTCACCCTCACTTTCCTTTCCCACCCCTTGATGTGCTGTACTACACATGACTATGCTCTATTATGCTTTATCTTCTTCCCTCCTCATTTCCGTCCTCCTCACCCTTGCTCCCTTTTCCCGCTCCCTTGCCATAGTCTACTATACATGGCTATAGCTTGTTTACCCTCTCGCCCACTGCTTTCCCTCGTCCTCACCTTCACTTCCCTTTCCAACACCCATACTATATTATACTACATGGCTACGCTATACATGATTTTGCATGTATGGTGCCATACACAGCTATGCTATTTTTCCCTCTCCCCTTCCTCTTTTTCCTCCTTCTCACTCTCGCATCACTCATCCTCATCCTTACTTTCCTTCCAGCTGCCTCCCTATACTATACGTCACTATGCCATTTATTTATTTATTTTACCCTCAGGGTACACTGTACGTTGCAGAGGGCAACGGAAATGCACAAGAATAAAAAACAAGAAACAGAAAGCACATGCCATACATATACAGCAAGCGATTGAGGCAAAAAGATGAATACTGCTAGCACCTTATATCATAAAAAAGCAAATCATGAAGAATATTTTTATTTTTATTAGATGGTGAAGACAATGAGCAAAATAAATCAATCATTGAACAGAAGAATATTCTTAAATTGAATGGAGCCAGTGATGCTTGTTAACGACGCAGGCAGGGAATTCCATTCATTACAAGTTCTTGGGAGATATGATTGGGCGTATGTTACTGGGTTGCAATGGGAGACAGTGACTTTTTGTTGGTGATTAAGGCGAAGAGAAATGAAGGGAGCATGTTCGCTTATTAGGGAAGTTTTGGATTACTATAAAAATTTTATGAAACAGGCAAATGCGATTCGTTTTCGCGAGTAGCTAGTGGGATGAGGTTTAGGCATGCCTTCATTTGGGTGACACTAGCTGAACGATGGCAGTTAGCCAAAATGAAACAAGCTGCACCACGATTCCGAATGGATTCCAACATGTGTGATAATGTTACCTGACCAGAGGCCCAAACAGATGAAGCGTATTCTATTTGAGGATGGACGGGTGTGATATGTAGTAATAACATTACTGCCGATGGAGCAAGAACGAAGTTTCTTCGAAGGTAACCCAATGTTTGATTAGCTTTGGGTGTAATTTCAAGGACAGAGTGTAAGTTATATGGACGATGAAATACCATTAAGATGTTACAGTTTCAAGGGGGTGACTATGAAGAAACTAAGTTGGACATGTTGGATTCGACCGAGAAATCCTCATAGACTTGCATTTTTAATGTTTAGTTTCATTTTCCAAATATGACACCAATGAAGTATGTTATTGATATCTGCCTGCAGAGAATTAATATCGTTGTCATTAAATATTTTACAACAAATCACACAGTCATCGGCGTATAAAGGACTTGTTGACGTAACAGTAGTAGGTAAGTCATTTATATCAAATGGGAATAGCAGGGGACGAAGTACTGATCATTGAGGAACCCCAGAACCAATCGTTGCAGTTTTCTAGTAATGGATGCTGTTTCGATCGGGGACTCGTCGGTGATCAGCCGTTTCTGATGCGGCAATTTGATTTTTTATTCAATTTATCGAGTTGACTTGTGATTGCACGTTCCCACATTCTTTTGTTGCCTGGATATGAATAGCATGACCGTCGTTGTTGACTGAAGCAATTGAAGTGCTATGTTGAGTAGGAGGAGGAGAGGTTGAGGAGAGGAAGAGACGCTACTTCTGCAACCTTAGTTGGGAGCACGGCTCAGCGCCCAAGCACGTGGATGAAGGTTCAATTCCCGGCATGGAGGAAGGAAACACTTAGGAGGGAGCAATGCGCAATGCGAAAGAAAGATAGAAAGAAAGAAGTAGCACCTCAGGCCAAGCTTCGCCTGCTCCTATTTTTCTGATAGGGCAGGGGAACCTGAATTTTATAACCTTGAGTTCGGTACCATGGTTGGTAACGACGTCATCAATCCAATCTTCGAATATGCGCGAAGAATATAAAATACGTTTTCTGCTTTAAAGCCATCCTACCTTTATGTAAGTGGAGTTTTTGTACCTGGGCGGCCTGTAGTATTCCTTGCAGAACGTTGGCCCATCCATCACATCTCCCGGAAGGTTCGCCGCTTTGTTTGGCAGAGAAATGACGTGACATGCATTGTCTTCGAATAAGCAACTCGATTCGTTCAGCCTGCAGAATGACAGGTATACAGTTAAGACTCGATCTATCGAAAGCCGATTTTACGAAGTTCCCCATCTTAAGAAGAAATTTCCATTCTCCGGCAGGTGCCCATAGGGTTTAATGTTGTAATCAACCCGGATTAACGAAAATAACTTGGCTCCTAACCCGATTTAACGCATTTTATACCCCCCAAAACAGTAACAATTGGGTGATATCTTCCTAAATTTGGCATTGACGTTTTTCACTGAGCGTGGACTCAACGCTGTCGAGTTAGAACGTGTAGCCGCCATAGTCACGACCATAGTTTTATTGGGACGAGGCTGCACGCTGCTCACAGGCACGAAACAATGGACTGAATAGGCACTACCGCTCTTAAGTGCAAGATGGTTCTAGAGGCCGCTTTGATTTATTGTACCTGCAAATGCCCACGCAGGGAAACTACGGTGGTTGCTTTGGTTGTTTCATGGTTTATGCGAAAGACGGCAATGATCGTCTCCTGGCAACTTTCTTGCTTGCTCGCACAATCGCAGCTATCGCTAGCTTTGAGTTTTTGTGTCGGCAGCCTCTCATCGCCTGACGTGACTGTCTATGTGGTCTGCATCACCCGGACATGGGAGGCTCTATGTCAGCGCCATCCTCGTGGTCTTTTCACACGTGCAGGCGTGGGTTCGCCAAGTAAAATGTAGTGGTAGCATTTCGTGCCTTGCTATGTTACAGTTTTGCATTTGCGTGGACCGAAAAATCCCTTTCCCGATTTTATGAATTCCGAATTTCGCGAAATAATCCGAGCGCTGTAATCACTTTGTTAAACCGAGTTTCAACTGTATATCCTGCCGAAGAAGGCACCCGGAAATACCTGAAACGGTTGAAAGTTCTCCCTCAAATATTGAGTGTTTTCATTCCCAACGGAACTCTATATTGCCCTGACAACTTCATTGTGCACCTAACAATACCGCAGGCTCATGATGCGACAAAAGTTGGTGCGTTTAAACCGCTTAAAAAAGGTCTCGACAAGATATGGTGTACGCTTGCTGTTTTCAGCAAAAAACAGGGTTGGTACGGTGTGTGCAGCCATTGACAAAAAAGTGAAGGAAAAAGAAGCAGGCGCAAAAAATGGTTGTGGCGTGAATCACCGGAAGAAGTTCGTTGCGTGTCAGTTCGCAGTGGTGTAGCGCGTGCCCTTCTCATGTGGTGCTTCATACAGTGGACAGACAGGGTGCTGCCTGAATGTACGTGTCAGAAAGCACCTTATCTCCTTAAAAGGCACGCCGTACACACACTTGGCGATGCATTGTAAAAGTTGTGATGGATGTTCGCCGCTTTTTGAGGCGACGCAGGGCTTGTTCGCTCGCAAGCACCAGACGGCAAGGGAAATGATTGAGGCAGTCTCGATAAAACAGGATATTGACACGAGTGTTAGCCACTCATCGATACATATACTAGAAGCGGAGTACGCTTACCTTCAAAAAAACATGTGAGATAACTTCGGTTCGTAGTTCTGTAGATAACCCACGTTCTTAATGCATGTGATGATATCAGGTTTATGGGGCGTTCATTCTTAGCTCGTTAAAAGTATCAAGATGCCTTTCCTACGTTGAGGAATTACAGGAATGGAATTGAACTGCTCGGCTATTCCCGGAGTGGGAATGGGCTGTTTTTTCATTCCGAGGAATTGAAAGGAATGGAATTGCGGCAAGTGCTAATTCCCCGGAATGGAATTGGAATGGAATGGAGGCGCCCATTCCGCAACACTGCTACGAACAGGTTATAGAAGCAACATGAACAGCGAGAGATGGAACGAAAGCTGGCGCACGGGCACCCGTATAATACCGGCCATCTGTACAGGTCAGGAGTTCGAGTAGATCGTGTGTGGTTACTTTGTGAGGAAGCGTACCTTAAAAATTCGGCGATCTCTTTCTTGCTGCAGCTGGAGAACGCACAGCTATTATTTCCACTTCTTCGTGGGCTAGTCATTATATAACCCTCCTCGACAGAGCAATTCTTTGCTTTCCCTTGTCCGTCGTGATTAGCGTCCAACCTGTAAAAATTTCCATTATTCATCTAAGCGATATTCACAGGGAATAAGTAGGAAGGAAATAGAGGAGAAGGTTGTGTCTACGGGCTCCGCATGCTGCCCGCAATCGAAACGAAAGTGCGTGCAATTCGGTGCTGGCACTTGACTGTGTGCTGTAAGTAATTATAATTCCACATTCTTTTACGTTACACACGATTAGTAAGCCATGTTCGACAAACCTTTACTGCCCAATAAATGAGCTAGCTTATTGGCCTTGTCCTGCTGACTACAACTGTTTAAATGTGAACATATTCGACAGAGATCTGTCTGGCTGGGTGAAAATTCATGCGAAAAATAATAAACCCTCCAGTCACCTATAGTCCAAAGTTGTTAAACTTAAACTTTAAAAAACTATAAAGTGACCCGACGTTTCGGGACCGATTCGGTCCCTTCCCCAGGGGTGACTCTTGAGGAAGGACTCTTGAGGGAGGAAGTCACCCCTGAGGAAGGGACCGAATCGGTCCCGAAACGTCGGGTCACTTTATAGTTTTTTTTAGTTTAACTTTAGCAACTTTGGGCTATAAGTGGCTGGAGAGTTTATTATTTTTCGTATGACTACAACTGTCCTCCTCGAATCATCGAAGTAGCAATGGGCGAAAACTTCCAGACGTCAAATACTGACAACTGCCATTCGTGAGTGAAATGGTTCTGTATTTGGTTCCAGCGAGCGGAGACGATCGCTGTCTCTCACCGTGTTCCATTTGCATATCAAGGAGAACTTGATACGTGGCATAAATGTTATCTTTGATTCAAAACAAATGTTGCTACCATATAAGAAAGTTCAGGACAGCGCATTGGTTCAGTTCAGGACAGCTAACAATTCAGACAATAACGTTGCTTGCCAACAAAGCCGTCTGTCATTTTTATTTACTACCATAAATTACTTTAAGGTGATCAAAATCCCAAATTCACCTCGCACTGCTCATGCTTTATGCAAATATAGTGCCGGAGACGTGGTATTCTTCCCGAATATCCGGATTATCTTTGTTTACAGCAAATAGTATATAACTCGGGCATTCGTAACTCCGCCAACAGTCGCCTACTCAGCAGAAAAATAACATCATCTTGAATGGTGCTTGCGTTCAAAAAAGTCACTTTTTCCCCTAAGGGCGAAGCAATGAATGCGTTCGTGACCAAGTTGGGCGGCATCAAAGATACAACCATCTTCGATACTGTGTATAGGTAGTCGTGTGCATCTTGTATCTGTATCATAATATATTCAGCAGGAGGTGTTTCAGTATATGTAGGTTCTATACTTCATACGAAACAACTATGGGCAGTCCAACGGGCCCGCGACGCAGCAGGGAGACTTCGTCTTTCTGTTACGACGTGGGAGCGGCCCGCAACGTGCTAGGGCGTGTTCCGAGGGACCGAAATAAAATTTATTCATCCATCCATCCATCCATACGAAGTATCATGATTCATAAGATAAAAGATACGCGTATAGCCCACATCAATGAAGCTAGCATTTGGTGGAGTTTATTTTTTAACCTAGGGGGCATATAAAACACACATTTGAGCCATAGTCGGCGAAAAGCTAAGAATACAAAGTAAAATATACCACTGTTCACGTGTAAAATGCGCGTCCAATAGCAGCCACTCTTTCCTATGACATAGGTTACGAAGAACGAATCAAAAATGCAACATCGAGTCGTTTGCTGAGATAGAAGCGAGGCACCGCTGCACCGGCAGCCGCTGTCCGGATTTTCTTCTCATGTTTGCTTAAAGTACAGAGCACTTTGAGGAACCGGCTTGTCGTCCATCCATCTGATGTGACTTGATCACGCTCACAGTAAAGCGCACAATGCAGGCCATAACAAGGCTAGAAATGCCAAACTCGGGTTAAAATGACCGAAGAATGTCTAAAATATTTTAATAACACAAATAGCCAAGGCGCAATCACATTAATTAACTTAAAATTGCTAAAACGTTCGGAGACATACATACAGTTTTCTCCGGCGGGACGTCACGAGAGGGCGCCACCGCATCGCTGAGCGAGCCAATGAATGACCCTCCCCGTGCGCCGGCGCGTCGCTGCGTCGCTACGTGACTACATGTGATGGGGGAAACAACCTAACGGAACTCGCTGCAGACGACGCTTATCTCAACTGCCGTAACAAGCAGGCAGTTGATAAAGCGCCGCAAAAGAAGCGCACATGTCAACTCCGAGTTTATGAATCTGCCTAACAAGATTCTACTCTTGCCGGGGAAACCCCACATGCCTACCCCAAACATTGGCGTCATTGACGCTTTGGTGAACGGAGCAGTGAGAACTTTACAAACGGAAATTGCTGGGTGCCCGTGTGACGCACTTCCGCAGGCTTCACAGTAATGTAGCTGCCATGCGTTTTTTTAAAGCGTATGACAGCTCCACTACTGTGACAAGGAAACCTTGTCAGCATATTATATAAGCCTTGCTTAAGCTTTCGATAAATCTTTTCGTAAACGTAGACTCCGGCGTTTCACGTTTATGTCCACAGTTATAGCACTTCTACTTTCATGATTTTTTTACGATTTATTCTCCGTGCCAGGCAGGTTTACGTGAAACTCCAGGTTTCTTCAAAAGGTACTCTGCAAAGTATAGATTGCTTACATGTTCCCCGTTTGCACTCTACATGTATTACTCCTAGTTTACGTTAGCTTCTGTAGCAGGAAACGTTGTGTTGGCTTCGGAGGCATTGTTCCTTAGCAAAAAATTCCAATGGATGCAAATAATAAAGGTCATAGCGGACGCAGCCGTCTTTTTGAGAATGTCATTGAGATATGCACGATGTTTTTCTCGTCTTCTACAGTGTTCGCCTACTGTGGCCTGCGAGATACATGCACAAATATCGCAAGTCTCGGAGTCTACCTGACTAGGGTTACAGGAATGCCAAGGCACGAATTATGTAGCGCTGCTTCACGAAGCTCTCGGATGCACAGGCGCCGAATCCATGCTGCACACGTGACCGTGAACGCGCTCCGCCAGCTGCTCCGTCTCCATTTTTAAATGCGAAGCATTTATTCACGAACAAAAGGCAGTTTGATCGTATCTATCTATCTATCTATCTATCTATCTATCTATCTATCTATCTATCTATCTATCTATCTATCTATCTATCTATCTATCTGTCTGTCTGTCTGTCTGTCTGTCTGTCTGTCTGTCTGTCTGTCTGTCTGTCTGTCTGTCTGTCTGTCTGTCTATCTATCTATCTATCTATCTATCTATCTATCTATCTATCTATCTATCTATCTATCTATCTATCTATCTATCTATCTATCTATGTATGTAGCCGCCTACGTCGGGGTGCTGTCGTGGTCGCTTCCTTATCTTGGTAAAAACGAAAATTGGCATAGGAGGGCATGAGGGTATGAAGATATCACTGTCTGGTCATGGCATGAATAACACGAAAATCCTGTCGAGTACGTCACGTAACTTCTTCGCCCAGTCACGTGTGGAACATACACGCATATCTCGGGCCGCGGTATGTGGGTATGAGCCATAGGTGATGATGAAATGAACTTTATTTGGTCCTGGAGAACCCCGATCAGACAACCCCCGAAGGGGGGCCCGCCGCAGTTGCTGGTGGCGCCCACGCCGGTACTGGAAGACCGTGGCCCTCCGCCCGTTCGCAGGCCTCCTGGACTGCCGACAGCTGGACTGAGAGCTCGTTGCTTTTAAGAGCCCTCTCCCAGTCCTCTTCTGTGCTGAATTTTGCGCTAAGTAACGCCGGGCACTGCCAGAGCATATGATCGAGTGTGCAATTATCCGCCCCACAGCTAGGACATCCTGTATTTATGCCTTCAGCAAAGTGGCTAAACGTGCTGCGAGACGGGAAGGAACCTGCCGGCAGCATCCGGAGAACCGACGACTGCGGCCTAGTAAGCTTGGAATGCGGGAGGGGGTATCGCCGCCTTGACAGTTGATAGTGCGAAGTAACTTCGTTGAAGGTGCCAAGTGGATCCCTGAAGCTCTCCGTGAAGCCGCCTCCGGACCCGCCCGCACCGCCGCGGCACGTGATTTCTCGCGCACGGTTATGGGCAAGTTCGTTGACGTTGGGAACTGTCGGATGAACCCCTGAGCCCATGTGGGCCGGGAACCAGGTAATTGTGTGAAAGCCTCCTACAGCCCTCGAACTGAGAATAGCGGCAGCCTCTCTTGAGACTACACCCGAAGCGAAGGCCCGGAGGGCAGCCCTAGAGTCGGTGAATATCTCAGGACGCGAAGGGTCCTTCATAGCTAGAGCTATCGCTACCTGCTCTGCTACGGAGGCAGACACCTTCCTAACGGAAGCTGAGTTTAGTACGCGACCTCGATGATCAACAACCACGGCCGCAAAGCTGTCCGAGCGGCCATACTGCGCCGCATCGACGAAAGCCACCTTTCCCGGGGATTTACCTACGAAGTCAAGCAGAGACTTGGCCCGTGCCGTTCACCGGCCAACATTGTACCGCGGATGTACATTACGCGGGAAGGGTTCCACCTCATAAGTACCCTTCATTGTTTGTGATAAAAATATCTTCTGTTCCGCACTGCCCGTATGATGACATCCAAGCGACTGTAGGAGACGCTGCCCAGCCTTGGTGGAGGAGAGCCGCGCGACCTGAGCTAGTTGCTGTGCCTCAATCACCTCCGAGAGGGTGTTGTGCATGCCCAGGTTCATGAGCCTGTCCGTGCAGGTACTCATGGGGAGTCCTAGCACCCTTTTAATACTTTTCCGCATTAAAGTGTCGAGTTTATCCTTCTCGCGTTTAGACCAATTTAGAGATGATGCGACGTAAATAATATGGCTCATGAGGAACGCGTGGTAGAGCCGAAGGAGATTACTTTCCCTCAGCCCTCCCCTGCGGTTTGAAACCCGTAAAATAAGCCGAATCATGTTCTCCGTCTTGGAGGTGATGCGGGCCAAAACCTGTGTGTTTCGGCCGTTGCATTCAAGAAGGAAACCTAATATTCGGATGCAGTTCACTCTGGGAATCGCTTGCCCGTCCCTTGTGGTTAGCGCAATCTGTACCTGATCAAGCGGTGAGTGGGGCCTCCTCCCACGCCTAACAGGTCTGTAGAGAAGCAACTCCGATTTGGAGGGTGACAGCCGAAGCCCC
The DNA here is from genome assembly GCF_013339695.2 of Rhipicephalus sanguineus. NCBI lineage: Eukaryota > Metazoa > Arthropoda > Arachnida > Ixodida > Ixodidae > Rhipicephalus > Rhipicephalus sanguineus. The sequence continues at coordinate 84,783,238 of NC_051179.1, read as the reverse complement.
GTGTCCTCCAAAAAACTTTCTGTGATAGACAGCGCCATCTGGAGCGCTTCCTCCACCTCAGCATCCGAACCTCCCATGCACCAGACAGTAATGTCGTCGGCATATAGGGCGTGGTTTGTATTGGCTACAGTGGAAAGACGCTCCGAGAGGCCTTTCATGGCTATGTTGAACAAGAGAGGCGAAATTACCGCACCCTGCGGCGTGCCCCTCGCACCCAGGGTGAAGGTTCCTGATTTTGACTGCCCAATCTTTATGGTTGCTTTGCGGTCCCTGAGGAAGGCGCGAACATAGGCGTGGAACCTTGGTCCTACCCCATGCTCTCGACCGCCTCCAGGATGAACTTATGTGAAATAGTATCAAACGCTTTGGCGAGATCTAGGGCCAATATTCCCCGAATATCTAGGGTTCGTCGGTCGATAATTTGCCTCTTAATCAGGAGCATCACATCCTGGGTGGACAGACCCGGCCTGAAGCCTACCATGTTGTGTGGAAAGAGCTCTTTATCCTCGACATACCGAGAGACCCTGTTGTGTACCGCATGCTCCATCACTTTCCCTACGCAAGATGTTAGGGAGATGGGACGTAGGTTCTCCTTGGCGAGTGCCTTGCCCGGCTTGGGAATGAGTACCACCGAGGCGGTCTTCCAGACCTCCGGCACTCGGCCTTCTGCCCAGAGGAGATTGACCTCCTCGGTTAACTTATCGATGGACCTATCATCGAGATTACGCAGCAGCCTGTTCGTAATAGGTGATTCACCTTTTTACCTATCCAGAAGTGGTGAAAAGAAACATTGGTAATATAAACGCGATAGCGCTAAGAAAATCCGGCATCGGCAGCGTTGATCCGACGAGTGCAAAGAATAATTCTACGTGGCAGTTATGTTTCTACCGCAGAGCCACGCTAGCTCTTGAAACTCCTTTAGAAAAGATCCCATCAAGGCGTCATGTCGGTGCAACGTCAATTATGGTTGCAGTGCTTGACATCTAAATTTATAACGAGGTAATAAACAGTGTATATTTACTCCTATGATACAGGCGTCAGGTCGGGTTAACGTCAACTGCGGCTCGAGTGTCGGCGCCACTTTTTTAAGAGTCTATTAAACATTTTATATGCACTCCTATGACTCAGCAAGATGTATTCGAGCTTTGCTCGACCACTGAAGAATACGCTAACTAATGATATTCAAGACATCCCACACAGCGTGCCCTTCGTTTACAAAAAACTGACGTCTGTTCTGTAACACGGGTCTGTGACGTTGTATCAGACTATAAACTGCCCTTTAAAAGCCAGCGTAGCCCACGTGCCTGGTAAGCCCACGAATGTGCACATAACCACTAC